>NW_028089884.1:0-779 GCF_014824575.4 Sturnira hondurensis | reverse complement strand
GGCTGGTGTGGCTCCGTGGATTGAGTGCTGGCTTGCCAAACCAAGGGTTGCCGGTTGGATTCCCAGTCAGGGCACGTGCCTGGCTTGCAAGCCAGGTGCCCAGTAGGGGACATGTGAGAGGCAACCACACATGGATGTTTCCCTCTTTTCCCCTCTCTGTAAAAATAAATCCACAAAATCTTTTACAACATGAGTGAGAAAGAGGGAAAATTATCTGTATATCCCCCATTCCCAATTAAATAGTTTGACATTACAAGTAGCTGCAGATTGCAGAATCACCTTTTATTCTTCCCAGATGGATGGCATGGGCTGCAGAAACAAATGCCCTGATGTGTGCCTGCGTGGGGGCAGGCAGATGTGGTGTTGCTGGCCTCCGGTGCCACCAGATGGGTCCCAGACACGGAGCAGCCCGGTGCTTGGGGATGCGCAGCTAAGTGAAGGAGCCACCCCGAGTCACGTGACAGTGGCAGTTCAAGTCCTTGTCTCCTTTGCACCCCCTGCCCGCCTTTCCCTTCTGGCTATGGAGTACTTAATGTGTGCAGGTGAGATGGCATGAATAAGCTAACAGAAATAGTATCTAAAAACAGCAAAGCTCTATATTCGGATACCTAAACAAGGAACTCTGGCTTTTCAGCAGGAATTCCCAGAGTACAGAAGGGCGAGGGGAGGGGTGTATGGGATGTGACAACATGGGTCCCTTCCCAAGCTCCAGCCACCCCCCCCCCACCCTGTGGGAATATGAGGAAGGCCATTTGTAAGCCGACTGTGGGGCTGACCTT
>NW_028089883.1:0-1584 GCF_014824575.4 Sturnira hondurensis | reverse complement strand
CCAAAGCAGAGGTGGGTGGGTTTAGCAGAAGCTGCTGCATCAGAGCCCCTCACGGGCAAAGAACCCCTTCCAAGGCCCTGGGGACCCTAGCAAGGTGAATATATGGTTATGTTTTTGTGAATTTTGCAAAATTATATGGTTTAATCATCCATATTAACTTTAATCAGTTAAGTCCACTGTTTCTTTCCACCCTAGCTTCCCCTCAAATTGAGTGGCTTTGAAGTGGCCGTGTTTATTTTAGGGAACAGCCAAGGAAAGGGAAGTTAGGGAGGCATTGCCTTAGGGTTTAATGGACACAGAGCCAGGTCTAGGATGAGGGAAGGGAGACGCCCTGGGAGCAAGACTGAAGGGGGCCAACGCTGCATTTGCTTGGCCCTGAGAATGAACACCCCTTCAAGTGGTGAGCCCCAGGCACCTTGCCTGCTCCTCCCTGGCCCTGACCCTGACCCTGATGGGCTATCATTCTGTGGTTTCCAGTTCCCGTGTGGAGTTCTGTGATGGCGAGCCATCCAGGTGTGGGAGTGGCTACCTGTGACATGCCTATTGCCCTCTGTGAGGTTCTGTTGGTGTCCCCCTGAACCGTCCTGTGTTCCCCAACACAGCAAGGGTTCCAGCAGCACAGGGGTAAACCGGGGCTGAGATGGAGGAATGCCAAAAGCTAAGTCTGTGGCAATTCTTTCCATCATAAGGCACACAGTGTTGTTAGAGAGGGTTTGGCTGTGTGAACTGCACCCGGCCAAAATGGAAGTTCTGTCCTGTGGGGAATACACGCAATTGGTGTGAGGACACAGGCCTCTAGGAGTGACACATGGAGAGTTCACTGGCACGTGAAGCACTTTTCTATTCCCGAGGAAAACGCATTGCGAAATTACAGGATTGAAGAAGGGGTCAAAGGGCATGCAGCGAGGGCAATTTGGGGAGGTGTTCCAGGGGCATAAAGTTTCGATTATGCAAAATAAATAAGGTTTGGCAATTTACTGTACAATAATGGGGCTGTGGTTAACTGTGGTGTAGCGCATCCTTGAAATTTGCTAACAGGGTAGATCTTAAGTGTTTTCACTATACACGCACTCACAGACATACATACACATGAGGAGATATGAGGTGTTGGGTATGCTAATTACCTGGATTGGGGCGAGTATTTCACAGTGCATATGCAGCTCAAATCATCAAGTGGTACATCTTAAATATATGCAACTTTGGATTGTCAACTATACCTCCGTGAAGTGAAGAACAGTCTTATCAAGGTGTGTGAGGCAGTTTATGAAAATGTTTCCTTGTGGAATTTTTGAAGTTCGTATTGTTTGTATAAATTTTATAGCTTGTAAATTTTATACGCACACACACATATATATATACCTAATTTCTATTCTTAAGTTTTTAATCTTCTTACTACAAAGGCTCCCAAATTTGATAAGCATCAGGATCTACAAAATTTAGCTTTACATCTTCATCTGGCCATGTGTTAGTTTGTATTCTTGCTTTATTTTCTTTTTTAAATGATGTGCTTTTTTATGTGGAATTTCATCCCCTCCCTACTCATTTGGGTTCATCTTTCTACATTCAATTTCATCACCTCCCTGC
>NW_028089882.1:0-1124 GCF_014824575.4 Sturnira hondurensis | reverse complement strand
CAGGATCTGACTTACATTTTGAAAGGATTGTTGTGGTGGTTGTGTTGACAAACTTTAGAGAGACAAGGGTGGCAGCAGGTAAGGTGATTCGAACTGTGGTTCACTGGGTACACTGGGGAGCTCCCTGGACACCACCGCAAACTCGTGGGGTGTAGCAGGGTATTTTAACATTTGGAAGGATTTACAGCAATACTTGACATGTGAAACGACATCTACATTCTAAGTAACACGTAGCCCACAGTTTCAATGTTGGGTCATGCTGTACTCTTTTCAATGTTGTCATATCCCTGTGAAGCTGAGTTTTTTTTTTTTTTTTTTTTTTTTTTTTTTTTTTTTTTTTTTGCAGTACCTGTAACAAGAAGCAAGCGCTGCTTGAGAATTGATCTGGAATAGGAAATGAGGCCGGCAGGTTCCAATGTGATTTTAAGGCATGACGTGTTGTGCAATGCCCAATGGTCACATATCCGCAGGTAATTGTGGTTAATTTAAGAGTAAAATACAAATATATTTTAAATTTACATGTATTACTTTTCAAATATCTAGTTAATTGTTGGGGCATTGTATCATTGCACAGTGCAGAGCTTTATCGGAACATTTCTCCTGAAGCTGTTCTAACAAGTGGTCACAACTGGGTGGCTTTCAAAGGAGCAGGAATTTATTTCCCACAGTTCTGGAGGACAGGAGTCTGCAATCAGTATCATTGGGCCAAATTAAGGTATCAGCAGGACAACACCCTCTGGAGGCTGTTGGGGGAGATTTTGTTCCTCGCCTCTTGCAGCTCCACCTGGCTGCAGGCACTGCTTAGCTGGTGGTGACACCACTTCAGGCTTTGCCTCCAGGGTCATACCACCTTCTCCTCTTCAGTCTGCACCAAGCCTTCTGCTGCCTCCACTTTACAAGGACACAGGGATTACATTTGTGGCTCAGCTCACCCTGATAATCTGGGGTGACTTCCCATGTACAGATCCTTGATTCAATCACTCAGGCAAAGTCTCTTTTCTTGAGTGAGATAGTAAGACTTGCAGGTTTCATGGATCAGCACCTAATCTCTCTTGGGGGCCATTTTCTAGTTTGCTACAGGTAGAATGCTTTTAAATTTGTTGGCAGCAAACTACTTAATAAAT
>NW_028089881.1:0-793 GCF_014824575.4 Sturnira hondurensis | reverse complement strand
CTTAACAGTACTAAAACGGACTTGAAGAGTTTTAAGATAAAAATATATTTATAAAGAAATGCTGGAGATGAACAAAAAAGAAGATCAGGGAGAAGAAAAGCTATTGGTATACTATAGGAACAATTCTGCAGCACTTAAAAAATTTAAAACAGAACATGGAAAACATTTCAATTTAGTTTATCAAGAGCTTTCTCATTTAGTTCTATTCATAATCATCCAAGACTGGAAGTGACCCAAATTTCCTTCAGTGAGTGAATGGTTAAACAAAGTGTGGTATGGCCATATAATGAAATAGTACTCAGCAATAAGAAGAAATGAACTATTGGAACTATTGGATGAACCTCAAAACCATAACACTGACAGGGGGTACCTGACTCAAACACCCTGCATTATTCTGTTTCTATATGATATTCTCAAAAGACAATATTATAGGCAAAATAACAGATTAAGGGTTGTCAGTGGGTAGAGGGAGGAGTGACTATAAAGGGACAAAATGAGGAAGAATTTTGGAATAATGGAACTAATTGTTCTGGATCCTAATGGTAACCCAAGTCTTGAACATGTATTAAAATTCATAGAACTGTCCACCAAAAGGAAAAAATAAGTGATGAAAAAGTTCTTAAGTTTATGATTGTATGGCTATACCATGTCCTTTGTTTCCAATCTTTAACTATTGCATATTATTTTACTATAAAGAGCCTTCTAAAGGTATCCTTACATGGAGTTGTAAGTCTGAACAGTAAATAGGAGGGATGGGCCCCTAAATAGACCCAAGTGGACTTTCTCCTGGGCT
>NW_028089880.1:0-1895 GCF_014824575.4 Sturnira hondurensis | reverse complement strand
CTGGCCATAGCTGGTAAAGCCTAAACTTTATTTAGGGGTGTGGTCAGTTATGCAAATTTGTGAAGATGCAAAGGAGAGAGGGAGGAAGGTTGCTACCAAGTACTTTTTACTCATTAAAAATTATATGCAACTTAAATACAATAGACGTGTCTCAATTTGCTAATCCCATTTGTGTCCTAGAAGCTTAGAAAAAGATCCACTCTTGTTCTAAATATTAAAAAGCTTTAGGCCCATATAAATGATTTGCCCAATATCCTCCCGGAATAATTATAATTTTAACTTGATATCAAGTTATGATATTCTCCATTCTGGAGTCTCTGGAGTCACACAGACTGTGTTCAAGTTCTACTTGTACTGTTTGCAAACCTGAGAAAATTAAATCCTTGATGCTCAGGATGGAATCTGCAAAAATGGGTGTAATGACTTATCTTGTGGATTTGTTGGAATGACTAAATGCCGGACACATGGCAAGCACTCAGTTAATGTTAATACAATGATGAATCAGTCTTCACCACCCTAGAGAAGCGGTGTAATGTAGTGACTTGTAAGGAACTGTAAAATATAACATGAATGAAGCCACTTTAAAATGAAGTCAGAGCTGAAATCCCAGATGAATTGCCTCGCACTTCTTACTCCTCAAACCTTTGTAAGGTCAAAACCAGGCAAAATTCTACAACTGCTCTGTGTCGCAAACAAGTATTTGCAAAGAAAACAGGAAAGCAGACGTTGTAACCATTGACCTGAAATTTAAAACATTTAGAATTAGCGTCACTGTGTTCTTTTTCTGCACCCACAAAGTCTTTCCTTCTATTCACGCAATCATTCCCCTTCCTTTTCTCATAAATACCTCTTGCCTTCACCTACCAATTTAAGTACGATTTGGGTTTCTTCCTAAAACATTTCTCCGCAGAATTATAATTCTTTTTGGATTTCAAAGGTAATTGCCTCTCGCCTAAACTTTTTTACTTCTAGGTTAACAGAACCAAATTGCTATGTGAATTCAGGTTTTCTCAGCACAGTAATCCGCGGAGAAAACACCGTGTCCCGCGACCCTCATCGAGGAAAAGACCCCAGATGCAGACCGCAGAGCGTCAAAGGGGACTCCTTCCAGACCAGCAGGAGCCAGCACCGGAACCCACGCCCAGAAGTTCGAGTTTCTTCTGCTTCCGTGGGGACTCTCTGCGGAAGGGACCCGCGCAAATGCAATTTCCGGGCCTACGGATTGCGGTGAGAGCGAATTCCAGCAGGGCCTTGCAGTGCTACAGTCTGGGTCAAGATAACCTCCGTGGTCGCTGTGGGAGCTCGGCTGGGTGGACACGAGTGGCCATGTGGCGTCTGCTGGCTCGCGCCAGCGCGCCCCTCCTGCGAGTGCCTTTATCAGGTCAGACGTCCGCTTGGTCCCACCGGCAGTCCATTTTTTTCCACCCCATGCCCTCCCTATCCTGTATCGCTCAAACTCAGAAGAAGTCCTGTGGATTGTTACGGAAGCGCTGGTAGGGGCTGCGCATTGCTGCCGCCCCTCCTGCCCTAAGATTCGTGCAAAAGGGTTCCAGCCGCGGGGGGGGNCGGGGGGGGGGGCGGGGGGGGGTTGGCGCCCAGAGACCCCGGCTGGGTGGTCTCTTTGGGCGCGTGGGCCTGCGAACCCATTTAGTGGAACCCGCGTCTCACCCCTCAAGACACCTCCATCAGGAGTGCCTTTGGCCCAGAGTGTCTATGACCCTGGCCTTGTCGCCTTCCTCGTTTAATTTAATTTGTCTTTGTACAGATCCTTGGGCAGCTCCGCCCGCCAGTGCTGGCCTGAAGACGCTGCTCCCGGTGCCGACTTTTGAGGGTGAGAGGTGATTTGTCCTTTTCACGTTTGTAAGCGGTTTGTCTGGTGGAACCCAGCGCGGGGT
>NW_028089879.1:0-1277 GCF_014824575.4 Sturnira hondurensis | reverse complement strand
TTTTTCAGGATCCAGAGGAATGACATCATGTAGGAGAAGGGAGGTAGGAGGGGTGGACGTAGCGGGGAGAGAGAGGATGAGAATAGAAATGGACACCCGTTTCTGAAATGAGCCTTCATGATTCTAAGTTGTCTGTATATAACTTTTGGTTGACTCTGTTAACATAGAACAGCTCTGTTTTAAACAAAACCTCTAAATAAGATCAACATTCTTTGTGTAGCAAATCATTACTTACATGTAATCTGCTGCTGAAGTTACATATGTGCAATCTCAATGCACTTGAGGGGTTCGAAAAAGTAATTCGCTATGGTAAACCTTGAAGAATTTCTCCCTATTTCCAAGTTATAGTGTAATTAGCCTCATGCCTAAATCGAAAGTGGAAATGCTGGGCTATGGAAAAGATTCAGCTCACAGTGATACCTGCTTGGTGTATTCTATATTTTAAATTGAATGTACATAAAAATCTGGGTTTCTGCTGCCTCTGGAAAAACTAGACCTGAGAACAATATGAGAACCTGGGGTACCTGGGAGGTACCGTGTTCCTGGATTAGAACAGAGGCTACATGCTTTGATTGCTGCAGTGTTTTCCAGTTGGCTAGGGTGCACCTGGGTATGTGTCCCTCTGAAATTGGTTTTGCACTATTTTTTTTATAGTACAAGAGTGTGTGTGCATGTCCCTGAAACAAAAAGGAAACAGAAAAATTTTGTTTTTACAATTAAGCCTATTTTTATGTTCTTTAATGTAAAGACAGAGTATGCTTTACTTTACTCTTTAATTACATTTAAAATGTAATTTAAGGACTTCCGCCAAGATGGAGGCATAGGTAGAAACGCTGTGCCTTCTCCCACAACCAAGTTTGAATACAACAAAGGTTTGGAGAAACAAAGACACAGCCAAAGGACAGAAAATTGAATTATACGGAAGTCCGACTACATCTAACCATTCAACGGGATGGTAAGAGGGGCGGAGCCAGCAGCGAGCAGGGTCGGGCAGGCAGACGGGAACCAGTTGGGGTGCGGGGCAGACCTCGGGCGCATATTTGCACACAGTGAGACAGACCACGCAGGCCCCAGGGGGCGAGGGCTGATGGCGGTGGCACACTCTCGTGCAGTGGGACAAAACGTGTGGGCCCGGTGACGGCAGCAACTGCAGCACTGGTGAGGGCCGTGGCGGGAGGCAGCGGACAGGACGCCATAGTCCCTCTTTGACCCAGCCCCCAAATGTACCAGAAAGAAGAACAAAACATCCCACCAGAAAGGAATGAAGAAATGAGAAT
>NW_028089878.1:0-587 GCF_014824575.4 Sturnira hondurensis | reverse complement strand
TGGACTGGGCGGGGGTTGAGGGGAATGTGGTGAGATGCTTAGCAACCTTCCCTCTCTGTGCCCAACTTACTTAAGCTTTGCACAACCTTGTGAATTATAATAAGGAAAGGCCGCTTTTCTCATCGGTTAACTGCTGCCAGAGTGGAGTACGACACTGCGGGAGATAGATAGCTTTGGCAAAACCACCTACATTGTGACTGGTTTAAACCCACGCAGTTCAGACCTGCTGCCATGTAATGCAGGCCTTACATAGGCAGCAGGTGCAGAATGGAGATAAGTGGTGGGAGCTTTGAGCCTGGAATTCTTATGTTGAAAGGGATGTCGGGGGTGGGGGGGTGGACGGGGTATAAGGTAGAACAAGGAGTCTCAGTGGCAGAAAGGACATTGCCCTATAGATAAAGCGGAAATGCCATAGGGAATAGAGACCAGGAGGAGCGTACTAACAATCAGCACTTCGACTTATGCAAGCAGCATTTATCTAGGCAAGAACGCAAACATCTGCCCATTCTTAAATGATGAGTTGCTCAAAAGTAAGAATGCTGTCTTTCAGGCAGTCCCTGATCTGGGGCTTTCCACAGGGAGTCTCT
>NW_028089877.1:0-581 GCF_014824575.4 Sturnira hondurensis | reverse complement strand
ACTTCAGTGGGACATTTGAGATGACATTTCTTTATTCTTTAAAAATCGCCCTGGCTAGTGTAGCTCAGTGGATTGAGCGTGGGCCTGCGAACCACATGATCGCAGTTCGATTCCCAGTTAGGTCACATGCCTGGGTTGCGGGCCAGTTCCCAGCAGAGGACTCACGAGAGGCAACCATACATTGATGTTTCTCTCCTCCTCTCCTTCCTTTCCTCTCTAAAGATAAATAAAGAAAATCTTTTAAAAAATCATTCACTTACAAAAGCATTCGGCACAAAATGAGTCTATATATTGCACATCATAAGAATGTAAATGTTGAAGCCCTTTCCTTGGTTTACCTGACATCACTACCTTTAGACCTTATCAGGTATGTGACTCTGATCAAGTTAGTTAAACTTACTTTGCCTCGGTTTCTCCATTTGCAAAATGGGAGTAATCAGAGTGTGATAGTTTTTAGGATTCTTGTAAAGTATAAATGAAATTTTACTCATAAGGAGTTTGGAAATATGTCTAATATATACTGAGCACCCATGAAAGGTTAGCTGTTATTCCTACTGTGCTAGAATGCATAATCAGGATAT
>NW_028089876.1:0-609 GCF_014824575.4 Sturnira hondurensis | reverse complement strand
ATCACAGTGTGATCTGGTCTCCTGAGTGGACAGATCTTCCTTTGCCTCCTGATCTACTGCCCAGGACCCTTCTCCCCAATGTTGGCAAGGTGGCTGGCATTTTTTGTTCTTTAAGTTTCAGCTTCAGGCTTCCTGTTCCAAGAAAGGCAGCCTTTGAAATGTAGGATGCAAAGGGACATGCTGTATTCTAATGGAGTCTTCATGATGCAGAGCAGGGGTTTTTATTCTCAGCACCATGGACGTTTTGGGCCAGAGAATTCATTTTCCTGGGGGATTGTCCTCTGCATTGTAGGTGCCTGTCAGCATGCAGTACCTCTATTCACCGTCAACACCCTCACTTTCTCCCCCCCCCACCCCGGACAATCTGAAATGGCTCAGTACATTGCCTGAAGTTCCCTTGGCAAAAATCACCTTTGGTTGAGAAACAGGTTGGAGCTTCTTTCATTTTTGAAATCAGAAAGATCTTGGTCTGGCATGCAGTATTTTTATTATTTTTCTATGTAAATTATATTCTACTCTGTGATTTATTTTGGGAAGGTATTTAGAAGTGTATTTTTAAACCTCTAAATGTAGGGACTTTGTAGTTACCTTGTGAATGGTTTTCAGATT
>NW_028089875.1:0-709 GCF_014824575.4 Sturnira hondurensis | reverse complement strand
GCAACTAAGTCGCTGGGTTGTGACTCTGTATGTGGGGGCGGGGTCAAAGAGGGACTATGGCGTCCTGTCCGCAGCCTTCCGCCATGGCCCTCACCGGTGCCGCAGTTGCTGCCGTCACCGGGCCCAGGCGTTTCATCCCACTGCACGCAAGTGTGCCACCGCCGTCAGCCCTCGCCCCCTGGGGTCTGCGTGGTCTGTCTCACTGTGCACGAATATGCGCCCGAGGTCTGCCCCGCACCCCAGCTGGTTCCCGTCTGCCTGCGCGCCTGGGTCGGGGGCCCTGTCCTGCCCGACCCTGCTCGCTGCTGGCTCCGTCCCTCTTACCGTCCCCGTTGAATGGTTAGATGTAGTCGGACTTCCGTATAATTCAATTTTCTGTCCTTTGGTTGTGTCTTTGTTTCTCCAAACCTTTGTTGTATTCAAACTTGGTTGTGGGAGAAGGCACAGTGTTTCCACCTATGCCTCCATCTTGGCGGAAGTCTCTAAACTCATTAATAAGGAGAGGTTCATACTCCTGTGCAGAGATGGACTATTAGAACCCTCGCTAAGAAAAATTAAACAAAAAAATTCATTCTTTCAAAATTTGCAAAATGTGCTTACATAGCTAGGCCCTTCCCACCGCTCCACTGGGCCTTGGGAGGTGCCTGTGCCGTGAGGGCCCCAAAGCTTACACCTCATTAAATTCCTGGCCAGCCTGCCTCCTCTTGTG
>NW_028089874.1:0-812 GCF_014824575.4 Sturnira hondurensis | reverse complement strand
TACATAATGTGGTGTCAGATGCTGTGAAGAAAAATGAAACCGGGCACGAGAGTAGGGCAAGAGTTATTTATTGCAGGTGGGGTGGGAAGGGAAAGCCCTCTAACTAGGTGACATTTAAACAGAGACCTAAATGACCTGAAGGGGTAAGAGGCCATATGGGGGAAGAATGTTTCTGTACATTTACTACCTGGTTTCAGCTGTGCAGTTGCCCTATGAATGAGGAATAAACACCCCCATTTTTATGGGTGGGGGAGTCTGTTTAGCTCCCAACCCTGCCATGCTGCCGCTACTGACCTTGTAAATCTTTGAACATGACACTCAAACAGGACATGTTTGTGTTGAAATTTTTGCTTACATTTTCAAGCAACCTGGTATCCAAAGTCATTTCTGGGTCTCCACACCTCTACAGCATCTTCTAATTTCCATGCAAAGATCTGGAGATAGAGTCGAGTAATAGTCATTGTGGTTACAATCTCCTCAGCCGTGAAAGAAAATATGGATAACAGTATCTACATCATAGAGCTGTTGTGAGGATTAAATTAGGCTAGTATATAAAATACTTAACAAGCGTCGGTTTTATTGGGAACCCTCAACAGGTGATAGCTGTTGTCACTGTCACTATCCCAGATCTGCCGTGGAAGGGCCACACAACCGTGGGTGAGTCACTTAACCTCTGGCACGGTGCCTGGCCCGTGGTGGACACTTAATAAATAACCACTGAATATGTGATTGATTGAGTGAATGTGTTAAACTTAAAGGCGTTTGGTTTCTGTTTTGTAGAGTGAGCGAGTTAGATTTAGAAGCGGTAATGA
>NW_028089873.1:0-791 GCF_014824575.4 Sturnira hondurensis | reverse complement strand
AAGTTTTTACTGGAAAGTGGACTGAGGTGTTCTCCTGTGAAGGCAGCTTGACCTGCTTCTCACCCAGCGACAGGACAGTACCAGATCCTGTGGGACCAAGGCAGCCTGTCAGGTGGGCGGGCGCCCGCACCTCAGTCTGGTAGCCTGGCTGGTGGGTGGGAATGGGCCTGGGCCTACAACCCAGCACACAGAGGGGTCCCACCGAAACCAGAAAAACTGGATTGGACAGTTTGAAACCAACAAGGAAGGAGTTTTTGTTGTTGGTTTTTTTTTGTTTCTTTGTTTTTTTTTTTACTTTTATTTTTAAACTTTTTTCAGTAATCGTATATATTTTTTAATTTTATTGTTCCTGTATCTTTCAGTACTCTGCTCCTCTCCTTTCTTTTTTCCTGTTTTAGTCCTTCTTCATTTCATCCCAAACTTATTGCTCTTTCCTCACTTCTCTTGCCCTTTTTTTGTTTGTTTGTTTGTTTGTTGCTTTCTATACCACTGTAAATACTTCACAACACATCTCTTGGGTCTTAGCCCACTTTACTGGTTCCTGAATTGTATTACTGTAGTGATTAACTCTACTTGCTCACATGCTACATCTATTTACTATTCTTTACTCTCACCTTACCTCAAAATCCGAACACCCGCAACCTAACTGCTTTCTACATACAACTCACAAGCCTTCTCTCCCCAAAAAGAGACTTATCTTTGGTTTATCCTTTCCTAGAGGTGGCAAATTGGATTGAAGATTACAGTTAACACTATATAGAGCCTGAAGATCTCTTCTCTTCCAGCTGTGA
>NW_028089872.1:0-515 GCF_014824575.4 Sturnira hondurensis | reverse complement strand
TCATACACACATTCACACTACAATCACGCACACCATCACACACACAATGACACGCAGTGACACAGAGAATAACAAGACAGTTGGTCACACAGTCACATATAGTCACACAGCAACATATTGTCACACAGTGACACATGCAGTCACAAATTGTGACACACTGTCTCACATAGTTTTGTGCAAAAGTATAACTTCTTTATTTCCACAACCACAGCTCACCATGGTGAACTTGCTTTTCAATCTGTAACTGTGTTTCTTAATAATCTTATTTTTAAATTTATATAATTTTTATTTAATTCTTGTTCACGTACAGGTTTCTGTCTTATATTCCCAACCCTGCCCGCCCCCCACCCCATGCTCCCCGCCTCCCTCCCCTTTCCACCTTCCACCCCTAGTTATTGTCCATGTGTCCTTTATACTTTCTCATGTGAGTCCATTCCCTTTTCCCCTATGATTCTCTCCCCTTTCCCCTCTGTCAAGTCAGTTTTATTTAAGATGTTTTCTGAGAAGTGGGAGAC
>NW_028089871.1:0-635 GCF_014824575.4 Sturnira hondurensis | reverse complement strand
AAAACAGCTGACATCGTTACCTGGGGACACTCAGGCTTCAGAGCTCAGTTGTCTGCATAAGAATACACTAGGCAAAAAAAAAAAAAACCACCCCAAAACATCAAAAAGTTATTATAGAGACTGCAACAAAGCTTCGCTTTCTGGGTGTTTGTGAGGCTTTCCGACTCGGGATGTGTCCTTGGTGAGCCTGCCCTGTCTCGGGCTGTGCGGTCCTGTCCTCGCCCGGGGAGCAGACTGCGGTGACGGACTGGACGGGTGTGGCGCAGGCTCCGGTTGCACCAGCTCCTGCTGTCATGGGAGGGCAGCGCTCGTGGGGTGGCCCGCAGGGGATTGTAGGTCAGGGGCCAGCACACATTCTCAGCGTGAGGCCAGAGGGTGAACGTGGTCGCCTCTGTCAGGCGGGGTCTCGGCTGTAATTACGCAGCTCTGCGGACGCAGCACAAAAACAGCCAGGGACGGTGCATAAATGAACCACGTGGCTGCCTTCCAA
This sequence comes from Sturnira hondurensis, assembly GCF_014824575.4. Classification (NCBI taxonomy): domain Eukaryota; kingdom Metazoa; phylum Chordata; class Mammalia; order Chiroptera; family Phyllostomidae; genus Sturnira; species Sturnira hondurensis. The sequence goes on along the minus strand of NW_028089871.1, from coordinate 145 downwards.
GAGATGTCACACCGAAGACAACAAAATGTAAATATTATCTGACTTTCTCACGTCACAACACATCACTCTCCTTTAGATTTTTTCAACCGAACCGAAGCAGGGAGCAGGCTGGGTTTGCCCCACGGTCTGTATTTTGTGCTTGTGG
>NW_028089870.1:0-923 GCF_014824575.4 Sturnira hondurensis | reverse complement strand
GGTGGGGAGCTGCTAGCGTGGAAATTGTGGAAATGTCATTTGGGAAAGGAACACTGAAGTTAAAATGACATTTTGTGTTTATAATTGTCTTTCTTTTCATGTTACCACTTTCTGAATTCACAATCTGATCCTTTTATTTTCATATTGGAAAATAAACTAGAATCAGACTCCTGGAAAAGTGTAGAAAAGATTATAAAATTAGATGCTTATACTTAGAAACTGAAATATTACAAATTTTAAGCAGATTTCATTATCATTTACAGCCTAGTAAAGGAAGCATTAGGGTGAACTCAGTATGAGTTCTGAAGTAAGCTTCACATAGATTCAAATCTGTTTATCTTCAACAACAGATTACAAAATTGTAATTTGAAGTTACAATGATCAGTTTTATCTCCTCCCTTTCTCCCACCCCCTTCCTTTTCATATTATTTTTATTTATATTTATCTTTAGAGAGGAAGGGAAGGAGAGAGGGAGAGAAATATCAATGTATGGTTGCCTCTGGTGTGTCCCCTGCTGGGAACTGGCCTGCAACCCAGGCAGGTGCCCTGACTGGGAATCGAACCGCGATCGTGTGGTTCGCAGGCCCATGCTCAATCCACTGAGCTACACCAGCCAGGGCCCTTCCTTCCTTTTCTTCAGTAACATTTATAGTTCTACTTAGTGTCTCATAGCGTATTTTTAGCAGCCCCTCTTTAAAAATTGATGAAAAACTTTACCTTCCTCCCCTTCCCCCCAGTTTGCAATCAAATGCTGTACCTCCTTCTCCAAGGTTTGGTGAGGGAGGAAAGGAAAACACAAATACGAGACCATCAAGTACACGTAACCATTGCACCCATTTGTCATACTGTTTCATTTTCATTTGGGTCCAATCGGAAGCCCTGGGTTCAAGCCTTGGTCTGCCATTAATTGGCTGTTTAATTGT
>NW_028089869.1:0-556 GCF_014824575.4 Sturnira hondurensis | reverse complement strand
CAAGGACAGGAAACAGAGGAAAAGGGAGGCCCACGCTGTTTAGCAGGCCCACGAAGCCACACGAAGGCAGAAGGAGAAGGTGGGAGGATGCTCTGGTGCCCCCTGTCCTCTGCTTGCCTTTGTTGGGTCTAGTATGTCGTGAACAGCCAAATGCTTAGAAAATATTTACCTGAAGCTACGTGGGATTAAAGGAGGGTATTCAACGAAGTTCGCTATTTAATCTTAAGTGGGCATCGATGACTTTTACAAATAATCTGTAGGTGAGTTCTTTCCTTTTTCCAGACCCACGGTACTTATTATCTCAACCTGTGAGTAGCTGGGACGGAGCAGGAGTGGGCGGGTGGGTGGGGGGCAGAGCAGGTTCAGGAGCGGGGAGCCTGCGGCCTGGCAGTGACAGCAGGGGACACGAGCTGCCCGCCCAGGACGTCTCCCCTGGGGACTCTAAGGCCCCTTCGTCCTCCTTCCCATTTGCGAGGACATTGCCTCTCCCAGAATATGGAGCAGTTCTTCGGCTCATGTGACTCATGAAGCCTAACACAGGCTTCTGCTATTTTTG
>NW_028089868.1:0-583 GCF_014824575.4 Sturnira hondurensis | reverse complement strand
ATTGCTTTTCCTCACTTCTCTTGCCCTTTTTTTGTGTGTTTGTTTGTTTGTTTGTTGCTTTCTATACCACTGTAAATACTTCATAACACATCTCTCGGGTCTTAGCCCAGTTTACAGGTTCCTGAATTCTATTACTATAGTGATTAACTCTACTTGCTCACGTGCTATGTCTATTTACTATTCTTTACTCTCACCTTACCTCAAAATCTGACCACCTGCAACCTCACTGCTTTCTAGACACAACTCACAAGCCTTCCCTCCCCAACAAGAGACTTATCTTTGGTCTATCCTTTCTTAAAAGTGGCAAATAAGGTTGAAGATTATAGTTAACACTATATAGAGCCTAAAGATCTTCTATCTCTTCTTTACCGGCTGTGACTGTAAATATCATAAAGTACTCTCCTGCTGTCATAAACCATTTTGCCTCCCCCATCCAGCTGATCACACACACACAAAGAAAGGAGTAGATGGAAGCAGAGAACATCAAGATACCTGAATGAGACTGCACCACTAAATTTCACAGGAATTCTGCCACAGAAGTTCACACCATAAACCTAGGGAGTCAGAACAGATCAATTTAAGA
>NW_028089867.1:0-830 GCF_014824575.4 Sturnira hondurensis | reverse complement strand
GCCCTGCGCTGCTTCCCTCCACCAGAAACGATCTCCAATTATCTGGAGACGCGTGGGAAGGGCATTGGGGCACAGAAGTTGCCAGCTTCAGAAGGGGCAGGCACCTCCATTTCCCAAGAGAAGAGCTGGAAACAAGCTGAGCCATGGCAGACATCCCCAGGGTGGGGGTCTGGGGTGGGGGGTGGGTTACAGTCTTGGTACTTTTCCCAAGAAGCCTGGCATCCAAGATATGCCCAGTCAACCCCCGGGGCCCAGGTTTGGCAGGGAGGGGAAGCAGCCCCCAGGGTATGTGACCGTGGCTGCCCCTGCCTGTCCCCTGCCTGGAACATAGGGACGCTTTGTAGAAGAATGTGTCCTGAACCCACATGGCAGATCTGATTCTGAAGTAACCTTGGAAAGCAGGAGAGGGACCCAGTGGAGAGGTGGCCACTTATATGTACAGAGAATAAGGCTGAAGAGGGGGGGCCAGACAAGAGGGGTGCCCAAGGATCAATATGGGCTGCTTCTACCCCCAAAGAAACCACGCTGCAGTTGCTACCAGGGGATACCCCATTTGGGGGCAAAGCAGGATATACATCCCAGCAGAGTCTTGTGGGAACATCGGTAATCTAAGCCCCCCTTCTCTTGGCCCACCGTGACGAAGGTTAGAAGTGATCAACCAGAGAGTAAAACATCAGGTTCTGAGTGAGGACTTTTGGTCAAACACGGATTCCAGTCTGACTCCCTCACGGGTCAGCTGTGTGCCTATGGACAAGTTGCATGAGCACCCTGGGCCTCATTTCTCATTTGTAAACTGGGGAAATAAAGCACCTTCCACACAGGGTTTGTAA
>NW_028089866.1:0-945 GCF_014824575.4 Sturnira hondurensis | reverse complement strand
CAGTTCTCAAACCCTAATATCCATAATCGGCAGTAGCCAACTGCCCCCAGGAACGCCCGTACTTGCCTCTTGGTGGTGGGCTCAGGAATCTACAAGTCTGTCTGGATCTGCTGACTTGTCAGAGTCCTCTGCCCCCCTTGTAAGTTATATCCCTAATAACTTACAGTTAGAGTCACAATCTGGGTTTTCTTGGCGGAGACTCGGTATCCCTTCCTCTTGAGGTCCCTCAGAAAATCTATGGTGGCTTCTTCGCACTCCCCTCTGGTCCTGGCAGCTATGAGGATATCATCCACATACTGGAGCAGCACAATCGATGGGTGGGAGGAACGGAAAACCTGCAAGTCTTTACTGAGGGCCTCGTTGAAAATAGTGGGGGAGTTCTTTAACCGTTGTGGGAGCCTGGTCCACGAGAACTGGCCTAATTTTTCCTTCTCTGGATCATTCCACTCGAAGACAAATATTTCCTGGCTCTGGGGGGCCAGGGGAATACAGAAGAAGGCGTCCTTCAGGTCTAGGATGGAGTAATAAGTATGCGTGGGAGGCAAAGAGCTTAGCAGGATATATGGATTTGGCACCGTGGGGTGTATAGTCTCTCCCCTGGCATTTACTCCATGCAAGTCCTGTACCGGGCGGTAGTCTTGGGTCCCTGGCTTCTGGAGAGGGAGTAATTTGGTATTCTAGGCGGACTGGCATTCCCGGAGGTTCCCAGCCTCTAATAGCCTCCGCAGGTGCTGGGCAATCCCTTGTTTGGCTCTTGCAGGAACAGGGTATTGCCTGATTCTGATGGGGCTGGCGGTACTAGTCAGCTAAACTTGCACTGGTAGTTGGTGTGCTGCTAGTCCCGGAGGATTTGCCTCCACCCATACCCCAGGTACTTCCGCGCGTAGCACCTTGGTTACCCCGACTCCCTCCTCCTTACCTTCTTGCAGGGCTGCAAGTAGGTAT
>NW_028089865.1:0-1209 GCF_014824575.4 Sturnira hondurensis | reverse complement strand
TGTAACATTGTATTCATTTATTTTTAGAAAGAGGAGAAGGGAGGGAGAAGGGAAGGGAGAGAAACATCGATGTGAGAGAAACATTGATCGGTTGTCTCTCAGACTACTTTTTAGTCCACAGGCCGGTGCTCAATCCACTGAGCCACACCAGCCATGGCTGAATCTCTTAATACTAAGACATTTATTTTAATTATACATACACACACTTAAATGGATATATAGACATACACATATCTTTGTGATTCTGTTTCCTTGGAGAACCCTGATGTTACGATGCTGTAGTCTGTGGTGATGGGAAGGGAGCTGCTTTGAGGCAGAGGATCCCAGTTTTGAGTCAGTGCGAAAGGATCATATTGTCATCAAGTGTCCAGCATTCCACCCCAGTCCCTGCTACTCCTAGGTCTCACAACTTCCATTCTGTCCTTTCTTCCGATCATCGGTATGTAACTCTCCTTTACTTTTGTCCCTTACACCTTCTTTTCTGTTAGGCCACACCTACCTCTCCACCAAAGTCTCACCCAGTGAAACACCATGTGCTTTGAATCAGGGCCAGTGTGACCATAAGGTCATTGGGACAGTAGAAACTTTGGGAATCTGATAAAGGGAAGAGATATTTTCCCAGAAAAAAATGCATATACCGACAGGTTCACTACATTTTACTTTTAGAGAAGAAATGACTCATCCAAGTTTACTAAAAAGACAGTCCAGGTCTACATTATCTATATAGTATACTATCTAATTGCTAGAAAGTTTTATCATTTCTGTCTGGAAAACAGTACACAGACTCTCAGAGTCAGAATGCGTCTTACAGTTACCCCTGTTCATCTTTCCATCTCACTCTGAGACTCCTTCCATAACAGCATCAGGTAATGTTTATCTGGCATCTCCTTGAATGCCTTTAGTGACAGGAAACTCTCTCAAAACAGGCCTCCAACTCTCATGTCAGTTACGATAAAATTTCAAGATCTCTTGCTCCAGCTTCTACCCCCTTTCTAGTTCCACCTTCTAGATTCAACAGGACAACTTGAATTACTCTGTTCAGGTGGCCATTGTTATATTTATTCTGCGAAGGTGCCCTATCTTCTCATAATTCTTTCTCCTCCAGGCACAAGATTTCTTTTTTAATTTTTTAAATTATTAACACTATTACAGTTGTCCCTGTTTTTCCCCCTTTCCCCCCTTCACCCAGCCCCCACTCCCCCTTCCCTT
>NW_028089864.1:0-781 GCF_014824575.4 Sturnira hondurensis | reverse complement strand
CATCAGAGAGATGCAAATTAAAACCACAATGAAATACCACTTCACACAGGTCGGAATGGCCATCATAAACAATGCAACAAACAACAAGTGCTGGCTAGGTTATGGAAAAAAAGGAACCCTAGTGCACTGTTGGTGGGATTGCAGACTGGTACAACCACTATGGAAAAACAGTATGTAAACTCCTCAGAAAACTAAGAATGGATCTGCCTTTGACCTGGCAATTCCACTACTAGGGTTATATCCTAAGAACTCTGAAACCCACACCTTTATAGTTAATTAATATTTGACAGAGGAAGCAAGCACATACAGTGGACTAAAGATAGTCTTTTCAATAAATGTTGTTGGGAAAATTGAACAGATACATGAAGAAAAATGAAACTAGACTACCTTCATACACCACACACAAGAATAAATTCAAAATGGATCAAAGACTTAAACATTAGACCCAAAACCATAAAAATCATAGAAGAAAACATAGGCAGCAAAATCTCAGACATTTCTCGTAGCAATACTTTATTGGATGTATCTCCCCAGGCAAGGGAAACAAAAGAAAAAATAAACAAATGGGACCACATCAAACTAAAAATTTTAGTGCTGCAAAGGTTTTCATCAAAAAAATAAAAAGACAACTCACGGAACAGAACATATTCACTGATACCTCTGATAAGGGGTTAATATCCAAATTTTTTTAAAAACTTAAAGAACTCTGAATGGAATCCTTTCTACAGGAAACCTAAAAAAAGACGCCATGCCCATCTTTCTGTGCTTGTATCCAACTGTG
>NW_028089863.1:0-668 GCF_014824575.4 Sturnira hondurensis | reverse complement strand
CAAACCCTAGACCTAGTCCTAACCCTAGCACTAAGCCTAACCCTAAACGTGGTCCAAGCTGTAGCTCTAGACTTAAACGTAACCCTAACCCTAACCCTAGCCCTAACACTACTGTAACTCCTAAACCTACTCCCAACCATAATGTTAACCTTAATTCTAACTTTACCCCTAACCCTAACACTAACCCTAGCTCTACCTCTAGCCCTAACCCTAACACTAACCCTAAGACTAAACCTAACCCCAATGAAAACCCTAACCCTAGCCCTAACACTAGCCCTAGCCTTAACTCTAACCCTGACCCGAGAACTAGAGCTAACACTAACGCTAACCCTAGCTTTACCTCTACTCCTAACTCTAACACTAACCCTAACTCTAGACCTGACTCTAACACTAACCCTAGCCCTAGCTCTAACCCTAAATGTAACTGTAATTCTTACACTATCAATAACCCTATCCCTATCCCTATTCCTAACTCTAACCATAGCCTTAGACCTTACCCTGATTCTAATCCTAACCCTAACAATAGATTCAACGCTTACACTAAACCTAGCCCTAGCCCAAGCCATATCCCCAGCCCTAACCCTAACCCTAACCCTAAAACTAACCCTAGCCCTAACTCTAGCCCTAGGCCTAACCCCAACTCTAGCTGTAAACCTAACCCTACCCTA
>NW_028089862.1:0-507 GCF_014824575.4 Sturnira hondurensis | reverse complement strand
TTTTCTTTAGCCATGCAGAAGGTTTTTATTTTGATGAGATCCCATTTGTTTATTCTTTCCTTTATGTCCCTTGCTCCAGGGGACATACCAGTGAAAATATTGCTGTATGGAAGATTTGAGTTTTTCCTGCCTGTGTTCTCCTCTAGGGCTTTAATGGTATCATGACTTATATTTAAATATTTTCTTCACCTTGAGTTTACTTTTGTGTGGTATAAATTGGTGCTTGAATTTTATCTGTTTGCATGTAGCTGTCCAGCTCACCCAACACCATTTGTTGAAGAGGCTGTTTTCACTCCATTTTATGCTGCTGCCACCTTTGTCAAATATGAATTGACCATAGAGACTTGGGTTTATTTCTGGGCTCTCTGGTCTGTTTCATTAGTCCGTATGTCTGTTCTTACTCTGGTACCAGGCTGTTTATATTACAGTAGCCTTGTAATATAGTTTGATATCAAGAATTGTGATTCTTCCTACTTTGTTCTTCTTTCTCACAATTGCTACAGCTAT
>NW_028089861.1:0-530 GCF_014824575.4 Sturnira hondurensis | reverse complement strand
GTACCAATACTTATTGAAAATCTAATTCAAACATTTTGATGCACCTGACAAACCTTGGCATACCTCTCTAACCTGATCTTTCAGATTCCCTCACACAATCCCTATTTCTCTGCAAGTCTATCTGCAAACTTCCCATTAGATTTCATTCTTCTCAATTGCAGAAAAGTTCTCCTCTATCAATTAACATCACCATAAAAACCAGTTTGAACTAGGTATTAATTCATTTTTCCTTGACAGCGCTCAATTCATTCCAATCATGTTTGATCTACAAACACACACAGGCGTGCCTAGGAGATACTGTTGGTTTGATTCCAGAATACCACAATGGAGCAAATATTGCAATAAAGTAGATCACACCAATTTTTGGGTTTCTCAGTGCATATACAAGTTATGTTTACACTGTATCATAGACTAGTAAGTATGCAATAACATTATATCAAAAATGAGCATACCTTAATTTAAAATATAATTTATTGGTAAAAATGCTAACCATCACTTGAGCTTTTAGCCATTTGTAATCTGTTTGCTGT
>NW_028089860.1:0-694 GCF_014824575.4 Sturnira hondurensis | reverse complement strand
TATTGGGGAGGGGTGCAGCTCCTTGCCTTGCCAGAGTGGATCCTGGAGAGAAAAATCTGGCATCACAAAGAATTCCTGAAAAACCTGTAAAAGCTACTCTGCTAAGAGTATTTTATTCATATATTAAGGGTCTGAGCAAGAAACCCTAAAAGTTTCTGCAAAACTCTCTTCCTGACAGACTCTGACTCAGACTAAGCCCTCAGATTTCTTTGAAATGTTATCCACTGTTTGATCCTTACCACCCTGTATTCCTGTGTATTACAACCCGATAAAAGCCGTTGGAGTAAGGGGCTCAAGGCCTTTTTCTCCTAAGAAACTGGCCACTGCTCACGGCCCTTCCCTTTTGAGGGATTGGCCACCTCTCCTCCCCAAGCAGATCACGTCAGGTCTTGTTTACTTTCATCCGTGGCAGACAGGGAGACTTGCAGGGAAAGTCGCCCCCACAATAAAGTTCTTTGCCTTTGAGCTAGGAGTCTCATAACATCGTGGTAACCTAACTGGCTAGTTTGCAAGTATGGTAAATTTATAGACTCTTCGTGACAATTTTGGAGATTATTGGGAGGCCGTTGCTGAGAGAGGTGGTTCCTGGTTTGTTTAAAAAGAAAAATAATGGGTCTTAGGTGGTCAGGCTAGGGTATATCAGAATACTCTCCACAGTCCAGTAGCAAATGCTCTCAAGCTGTGGGCAAGGAGT
>NW_028089859.1:0-576 GCF_014824575.4 Sturnira hondurensis | reverse complement strand
GAGACTTATGAACTAAAACTAAAAAAAAGCTATAAAATTAATTTAAAAAAAATCAACTCCTTTTTAAGGTTCTGCTGTAAAACAAAATTTGTCCTACCCCAACCTCCATCAAGAGAATTTATGCAAATGTCCATAATGAATCACGATTAAGAGGCAACATTCTTTTCCCTGTTAAGAAAACTGTCATTGGCCCTTCTGAGCACTTTTAAGTTTTACTCTGCATCATAAATAGTTTGGAAAATTATCCAGAAAGAAGATGTTTTCAGTCCATTCCCTTGGGCTTCTGTTGCTAACTCATGAGCAACATATTAGCCCCATAACCCACGTGTTTTCAGGTAGAGAGTAGTGTTTGCAGTTAGCTTTCCTGTCATTTTCCTCCCTGTGCCGGCGGTGGCCGAAGATTTAAGAGCTGGTTTCCCTCACACCGAAACGAAATTCACTGTTAACTTGGTGACTGCTTTACTCCCACATCTGAGACACCCAGTTTGCACCCCCAATTTTAGAGAATAGATAGTTCACTGGTTTTATTTTTCAAAACTTAAAATGGCGCATGTAGGGAAATTACACACATACCCT
>NW_028089858.1:0-1131 GCF_014824575.4 Sturnira hondurensis | reverse complement strand
TCTGAATCCTGGTATAACCCTGGCCCAGTTCATTAACCTCTCTGAGGGTCCGGAGTGTCGTCTACAAAATTGAATAGATATATTTATGCAGTGGGATGGATGAGGGGTTAAAGAGAGACTAAATGCAGCTTACACTGAGGTTCAGCTTCAGCCCTGGGGTTTAACCAAAATCTGGTAGGTACTTCAACTTTGTCCCTGATCTTTGAAGGGTATAATAAACAATTTACCTACTTTATCATCATTTCTGGTATCCCACACTTCAAGAATAGTCAATGAGCCCTGGCTGGTGTAGCTCAGTGGAACGATCGCGGTTCGGTTCCCAGTCAGGGCACATGCCTGGGTTGCAGGCCAGTTTCTGGTTCCTGGCAGGGGACGCATGAGAGGCAACCATACATTGATGTTTCTCTCTCTCTCTCTCCTTCCCTTCCCCTCCAAGATAAATAAATAAAATCTTTAAAAAAACAAATAACAAATACCCAGATTAAAAAAAGAATAGTCAATGATTGTGGGTTCTCACCAGTTACCAGATCAATATAACACGTGATAATATTGGCAGTAAGAACAGGGGCTTCTATTAAGACTCAGTACTGGTATAAGAATATTCACCTTCTACTATATCTAAGTTATTTCCGACCCAACTTAATTTTTCTACCTAGTCCTTATCACAAACTGATGTATTAACACAATAACATTTATGCTTTCTATATATTGTCTCTCTCTCTAGCTAGTATGTAAGCTACATCAAGGCAGGAATTTCCTTTGTTTTGTTTACTGTAGTGTCCCTGGTACCTAAGCACCAGCCTCTCCATAGGCCCTCAATAAATTATTGTGGAAGGAGGGAGGGAAGGAAGGAAGGAAGGAAGGAAGGAAGGAAGGAAGGAGCAGCAGATCCTAATCTCTGTCCTCATACTTAGGTCTGCAAGGACAATTGTTTCCACTGAATGTTTTTTAACTGGCGAGAGTGATCTCCTTGGTGGGTTTGTCCATCACGCTTAGGGTCTGGAGCCTGACTCAATATCAAGGGAGCAGAGAGTCGACACCACATCCTCACAGTCTTCTTGCCGTGCTGACTCCCACAAAAATAGCTCCTCTGATTGACTACTCCCCAAGATTTCTTTGGATTTAGTGGTT
>NW_028089857.1:0-1157 GCF_014824575.4 Sturnira hondurensis | reverse complement strand
TGCAGATGACATGATAGTGTACATGGAAAATCCTATAGCCTCTACCAAAAAACTGCTCAAACTAATAGATGAATTTGGCAAAACAGAGGGATACAAGTCAATATCCAGAAATGAAAGGCATTTTTGTATACCAACAATGAAAGAGCAGAAGCAGAAATCAAGAAAAGAATCCCATTCGATATAGCAAAAAGAAAAATAAAATATCTGGGAATAAACCTAACGAAGGAGGTTAAAGACCTGTATGCAAAAAACTACACAACACTGAAGAAAGAAATCAAGGAAGACAGAAACAAATGGAAACATATACCATGTTCATGGATTGGAAGAATTAACATCATCAAAATGTCCGTACTACCCAAACCAATTTACAGATTCAATCTAATACCTATTAAAGTGCCAATGGCATATTTCACAGACATAGAACAAACACTTCAAAAATTTATATGGAACCATAAAAGACCCCGAATAGCAGCTGAAATTTTGAGAAAGAAGAACGAAGTAGGAGGGATCACAATACCTGATATCAAACTGTATTACAAGGCCACTGTAATCAAAAGAGCCTGATACTGGCATAAAAACAGGCACATAGACCAATGGAACAGAATAGAGAGCCCAGAAATAAACCCAGGTCTCTACAGTCAATTAATATTTGACAAAGTGAGCAATAACATAAAATGTGGTAAAGAGAGCCTTTTCAACAAATAGTGTCGGGAGAACTGGACAGCTACATGAAAAAAAATGAAACTCAAGCACCAACTTACACCATACACCAAAATAAATTCAAGGTGGATAAAAGACTTAAATATAAGCCGGGAAACCATTAATGTCCTAGAGGAGAGCATTGGCAAGAAATTCTCAGATATTCCACGCAGCAATATTTTTACTGATACGTCCCCTAGAACAAGGGACATAAGGAAAAAATAAACAAATGGGATCTCATCAAAATTAAAAGCTTCTGCATGGCTAAGGAAAACAGTATCAAGATAAAAAGAGAAGCAACAGCTTAGGAAAACATATTCGCCAATGACACCTCAGACAAAGATGTAATCTCCAAAATATACAAAGAACTCACTCCACTCCACTCAACGAAGACAAGCAACCCGATTTAAAAAATGGGCAAAGGACTTAAACAGACATTTCTCCAAGGAGGACATACA
>NW_028089856.1:0-1351 GCF_014824575.4 Sturnira hondurensis | reverse complement strand
CTCCTCTAGGGCTTTAATGGTTTCACAGCTTATATTTAAGTCTTTTATCCACGTTGAATTTATTTTGGTCTATGGTATAAGTTGGTACTCGAGTTTCATTTTTTTGCATGTAGCTGTCCAGTTCTCCCAACACCATTTGTTGAAAAGACTGTCTTTACTCCATTTTATGCTATTGCCCCCTTTCTCGAATATTAATTGACTGTAGAGATTTGGGTTTATTTGTGGGCTCTCTGTTCTATTCCATTGGTCTATATGACTGTTTTTGTGCCAGTACCAGGCTGTTTTGATTACAGTGGCCTTGTAATACAGTTTGATATTAGGTATTGTGATCCCTCCTACTTTGTTCTTCTTTCTCAAAATTGCAGCTGCTATTCGGGGTCTTTTATGGTTCCATATAAATTTTTGAAGTGTTTGTTCTATGTCTGTGAACTATGCCATTGGTACTTTAATAGGTACTGCATTGAATCTGTAAATTGCTTTGGGTAGTATGGACATTTTGATGATGTTAATTCTTCCAATCCATGAGCATGGCATATGTTTCCATTTATTTGTGTCTTCCTTGATTTCTTTCTTCAGTGTTGTATAGTTTTCCACATACAAGTTTTTTACCTCCTTGGTTAGGTATATTCCCAGATATTTTATGTTTGTTTTTGCTATATCGAAGGGGATTTTTTCCTGATTTCTGCTTCTGCTGCTTCATTGCTGGTATACAAAAATGCCTTTGATTTCTGGATATTGACTTTGTAACCCGCTGTTTTGAGAAATTCATTTATTAGTTCCAGCAGTTTTTTGGTAGAGGCTATAGGGTTTTCCATGTACACTATCATGTCATCTGCAAACAATGCCAGTTTTGTTTCCTCCTTTCCAATTTGGGTGCCTTTTATTTCCTTTTCATGTCTGATCGCTGTAGCTAGAACTTCTAATACTATATTGAATAGAAGTGGTGAAAGTGGGCAACCTTGTCTTGTTCCTGATCTTAGTGGAAAAGCCTTTAGATTTTGTGCATTGAGTATGATGTTGGCTGTAGGTCTTTCATATATGGCCTTTATTATGTTGAGGAATGCTCCCTCTATTCCCACTTTGCTGAGTACCTTTATCATAAATGGGTGTTGAACCTTATCAAAAGCTTTTCCCCCATCTATTGATATGACCATGTGGTTTATGTGTTTGCTTTTGTTTATGTAGTGTATTACATTTATTGATTTGCATATATTGAACCATCCTTGCACCCCTGGGATGAATCCCTCTTGGTCGTGTTGTATGATCCTTTTGATATATTGTTGCATGCGATTTGCCAATCTTTTATTGAGGATTTTAGCATCTATGTTCATCAGTGATATTGGCCTGTAAT
>NW_028089855.1:0-945 GCF_014824575.4 Sturnira hondurensis | reverse complement strand
TTAGCATCTATGTTCATCAGCGATATTGGCCTGTAATTTTCTTTCTTTGTTGCGTCTCTCTCTGGCTTTGGAATTAGGGTGATACTGGCTTCATAAAAAGAGGTGGGGAGTTTTCCCTCTTTTTGGATTTTTTGGAACAGTCTGTGAAGAATAGGGGTTAGCTCTTCCTTAAAAGCTTTGTAGAATTCACCTGTGAAACCATCTGGTTCAGGGCTTTTGTGTGATGGGAGTTTTTTGATTACTGCTTCAATTTCATTTGCTGTTATTGGCCTGTTCAGGTTTTCTGCTTCTTTTTCATTGAGTTTTGGAAGATTATATTTTTCTAGAAATTTGTCCGTTTCATGTAGGTTTTCAAATTTCTTGGCATACAGTTCCACATAGTAATTTCTTACAATCCTTTCTATTTCTGCAGTATCAGTTGTAATCTTTCCTCTTTCATTTCTGATTGTGTTTATTTGGGTCTTCTCTCTTCTTTTCTTGATGAGCCTACTTAAAGGTGTGTCTATTTTGTTTATGTTTTCAAAAAACCAACTCCTGGATTCATTGATCCTTAGAATTGTGCTTTTAGTTTCCATGTCATTTAATTCTGCTCTGATTTTGGTTATTTCCTTCCTTCTACTTGCTCTGGGCTCTCTTTGTTGTTGTTCCTCGAGTTCTTGGAGGAATCGGGTTAGGTTGTTTGTTTGAAATGTTTCTATCTTCTTTAGGTAGGCCTGTATTGCTATGAACTTCCCTCTCAGGACTGCCTTCACTGTCTCCCATAGGTTTTGGGTTGTTGTGAGTTCATTTTCATTTGTTTCCAGAAGCTTTCTGATTTCTTCCCTAATTTGAGTCTTGACCCATTCGTTGTTTAATAGCCTACCATTCAGTCTCCATGATTTTGGGTGTTTTGGGTTTTTTTCATTGAGGTCGGTTTCCAATTTCAGTCCCTTGTGATCAGAGAAA
>NW_028089854.1:0-682 GCF_014824575.4 Sturnira hondurensis | reverse complement strand
ATAAATGTATTCCCAATGTTACATAAACACCACCACTGACGATATCCAAAGCGTTCATCAACCCCAAGAAATGCTCAGTACTCAGTAAATAATAACACTCTCTTCTTCCCTCCTTCCAGTCCGTAACAACCTCTATTTCTCATTTTGGTGGTTAATATATATGAAATCATGTAATATTTACCCATGCGTTGGCTTGTTTCACTTAGTGAAATGTTTTCAAAGTCCATCCATTTTGTGGCATATATTGCAAACTTCACTCCTTTTATGTGCCTTAATAATAATTCATTGCATACGTATGTCACATTTTCTTTTTTAAAAAATTATTGTTCAAGTATAGTTTTCTGTCTTTTACTCTCATCCCAACCCCCCTCTCACATATTCTATTTTGATTCACTTCTTGATGGATTCTCAGATGGTTTCCACCTTTTGGTTATTATAAATAATACTGCTATAAACATCAGTGTACACGTATCTGTGTCCTGCTCTCAATTCTCTTGGATATATAGAGGATAGTCTTTTCTATATCTTATAAAAGAAATTGGAATTGTTCTAAAAATTGAATTAAAATGGAGATTTTGAGGTCTTGAAAATGTTCAGCTTCTTATTCATAAACACAAGATGTCTTTCTATTTAGGTCTTCTTTAATTTCTCTAGCAATGTGTTGTAGTTTTCAGCATTCAAA
>NW_028089853.1:0-610 GCF_014824575.4 Sturnira hondurensis | reverse complement strand
CAGGATAACTGCCTCTGTGCCTCATCCAGGAGAAGCATCCTCCAGTCTCAGGAGGATGACCGAACATGGAAGGTGCTGGAGGCAGTGAGGCTGGAACAAAGGGGTGACCAGTAAATAATGAGGCACCTGCTAAAGATGTGTATGTAGGAAATGACAGAGGTGGGGAACAGGATTTCTGTGTGGGAGAATCACGTCCAACTGAGAGGAAGACCCACCTGCTATGGCTAGGGGACTGGGCTCGGGGAGAATGGGGCTTAGAGGGCATCCCACAACTACTGCTTCTTCTCTTACAGCCATGGCTGGACTCTTGTGTGAATAGATGTGAACACAACAAATTTGCATTCATGTGGACATGAATTTACATTCGCATGGGCTGGTGGGAACTGGAGGTCTAGGCTGAGGGAGGCGTCCTCAGTTGCCCTGCTATAGGCATTAGTGCAGAGTCCATAGTCAATGTGGGGGTTCCAAACCCCAGATATAAGAGGGAGAGGAGAAATCCGTGAAGGATGGGAGCGGGTCCGGACAGGAGAAGCCCTGTCTCCAGGACTGCCTTGCCTGAGCACAAGTCCAATACTCTGATCCCATGTGGCCATGGCCTGGCCTTGATCCC
>NW_028089852.1:0-819 GCF_014824575.4 Sturnira hondurensis | reverse complement strand
TTTTAGAGGTTAAGATGATGGTGAGTGAGCAAGAAACAGTTATATGGACTGGACACAGGTAAAGACCAAATTAAGAATTTGTTTAGATAGAATTAATATTGGAACTGAGAATTTAAGATATAAACATTTTCCTGTTCCCAGAAATTATCTCGTCAATCCTTCCCCCCAATCTTACATCACCCATTCTAATCTGCAGTAAGTATGGATTCCCTTGATTCCATGGGAACACAGAAAAAGGCGACTGCTCTGGCATACATTTTTATCCTCACATTACTTACTACTACCACGAAAGTTGGCAATCTGAGAGGCATGAAGCTTAGAAGGAAGACCTGTAATAATACCTTTTAAGTTTCAGCCACATCTTTGCACTGCCACACCCCTCACAATTTCCTCTCATACAAGCACCATAACCCACTGTCAAAAATCTCATATGTCACTATAGGAAAAGAAGGCCTGTAAGAGAAAAATGTATATTTGCAGATCCCATCTATGAGTTACCATCTTGTGGGCCCTTGGCATCTTGTATCACAAACTCCCTACATGTGGCACTAAAGAGTGCTGAGGCAGATTGACCTAGGTACCTCTGAAGGCTTACCATAAAAAAATTAACTAGAATTATTTATTTCCTCCCCAAAGCAGCTTCATCAACAAACAGGGTGATATAAATGTAGGTTTCTCACTGTGAGTATAAATCAGAGTTAATTCCTATATTATTATTTATTAATTATTGTATTAGTTTCGAAATGAACAACTGTACACCTTCTTTGGCCCCACCCTATATAGGTCATTAGCATGTCAGCCCTCACTCACAGTCACAAG
>NW_028089851.1:0-1752 GCF_014824575.4 Sturnira hondurensis | reverse complement strand
CTTTTTCCGAATCTATTGATATGACCATGTGGTTTTTGTCTTTGCTTTTGTTCATTTGGTGTATTACATTTATTGATTTGCAGATATTGACCCATCCTTGCATCCCTGGGATGAATCCCACTTGGTCGAGGTGTATGATCTTTTTGATGTATTGTTGCATGTGATTTGCCAATAATTTGTTGAGGATTTTAGCATCTATGTTCATCAGCAATATTGGCATAAAGTTTTCTTTCTTTGCTGTGTCTCTATCCAGTTTTGGAATTAGGATGATGCTCGTTTCATAAAAAGAGTTTGGGAGTTTCCCATCATTTTGGATTTTTTGGAATACTCTGTGAAAGGTAGGGATTAGCTCTTCCTTACATGCTTTGTAGAATTCTCCTATGAAACCATCTGGTCCGGAGCTTTTGTGTGATGGGAGTTTTTTGATTACTGCTTCAATTTCATTTGCTGTTATTGGTCTGTTCAGGCGTTCTACTTCTTCTTCATTGAGTTTTGGAAGATTATATTTTTCTAGAAATTTGTCCATTTCTCCTAGGTTTTCAAATTTCTTGGCATACAGTTCTTCATAGTAATTCCTTACAATCCCTTCTATTTCTGTGATATCAGTTGTAATCTCTCCTCTTTCAGTTCTGATTGTGTTTATTTGGGTCCTCTCTCTTCTTTTCTTGATGAGCTTACTTAAAGGTTTCTCTATTTTGTTTATCTTTTTAAAAAAACCAACTCTTGGATTCATTGATCCTTAGAATTGTGCTTTTAGTCTCTATGTCATTTAATTCTGCCCTGATCTTGGTTATTTCCTTCCTTCTACTTGCTCTGGGCTGTCTTNAAATGTTTCTATTTTCTTTAGGTAAGCCTGTATTGCTATGAACTTCCCTCTCAGGACTGCCTTGGCTGTGTCCCATAAGTTTTTGGTTGTTGTGAGTTCATTTTCATTTGTTTCCAGGAACTTTTTGATTTCTTCCATAATTTCAATCTTGACCCATTCGTTGTTTAATAGCATACCATTCAGTCTCCCATTCAGATGTGGGGTGTTTGGGGTTTTTTCCTGTGGTGTTGGTTTCTAATTTCAGTCCCTTCTGGTCAGAGAAAATGCTTGGTATGATTTCAATTTTCTTGAATTTGTTAAGGCTCGTTTTGTGTCCTATCATGTGGTCTATCTTTGAAAATGTTCCATGTGCATTTGAAAAGAATGTGTATTTAGCTTCTTTGGGATGAAGGGCTCTATATATATTACTCAAGTCCATTTCATCTAGGGTGTTGTTTAGTGCAGCTATATGTTTGTTGATATTTTGTTTGGAAGATCTGTCCATTTTTGACAGTGGGGTGTTAAAATCCCCTACTATAATTGTGTTGCTGTCAATATCTTTCTTGAACAGCTATCTTGCTATCTATCTTGGTATCTATCTTTCTTCTAGGATTTTTCTTATATATTTGGGTGCTCCTATGTTGGGTGCATATATATTTATGATGTTAATGTCTTCTTGGTGGATTCTTCCCATGAGTATTATGAAGTGACCTTCTGGGTCCCTCTTTATGGCCCTTTTTTTGAAGTCTATTTTGTCTGATATTAGAATTGCTACCCCGGCTTTTTTTTCTTGACCATTTCCTTGGAAAATTTGTTTCCATCCTTTCACTTTTAGTCTGTGGTGGTCTTTTGTCCTGAGGTGGGTCTCCTGTAGGCAGCATATGTGTGGGTCATACTTTCTTATCCATTCAGTTATTCTATGTCTTTTGATTGGAGCATTTAATCCA
>NW_028089850.1:0-2062 GCF_014824575.4 Sturnira hondurensis | reverse complement strand
CTTGGTTACCCAATATCCCTGCCCCCCACCCCAATCCATCTCCTACTTTTTTCCCATTTAGTTTTTGCTATTCCTCTCAAGGGCTAGGCACACACTCACTATGAGGCCCCAGTCCTAACTCCAGCTCTTTCCTCTGCCTCTGGGGAAATTCTTCCCCTGTGTCCCCGAGGCTCCCTCTCACCTCTGTCCAGAAGTCACCCTCTTGAGGAGGTCTATCCTGACTGTCCTGTGTGAAGTGCAAATTTGCACACATACTCCCCACCTGACACTACCCCATCTTTCTTACTCTGTTCTATTTTGACCTTTTTTCTTTTTCACATACTTTATAATTTCACAACTTTTAAATTTATTCTGTGCCTCCTTCCACCAAACTAGCATAATTCCCAAGGGCAAGGATATGTACCTGTTAACTGCTATATTCCAGCAACAGTGCCTGGCACACAATAGGTGCTTTATAAGTACTAATTGGATACTGAACGTTAGGCCTGACTCCCTCCCAAAGATCTCCCTGTCTTTGACCAAGATGATAAGACATGGGGCAGCCCGGGCTGACTGTTAATTTGGTTCCCCTTCAAATGGGCATTTTAACAAATACTTATTCTATGTTTGCTTGAAGGGAGGCGAAGTTCTACAGTGCTCTGCATGGGGCTCCCACTTTCCTTCATGATCCCAGGCAGTTCAGCTCTGGCCCTGAATGTATCTAAAACAATTCATGTGTAAAGCCTTGCAGTTCCATGGCCCATGTCTGTCCCTCAAGCGCACCCTTGGGGTGTCCCACTGCGCCCATTCCAACTGGAGTGTTTGTTGGATCATGCCCAGAAGCCTAGCCTACCTGTGAGACCATCTGGCAGGCTGAACATTTTCCATTTTGTAGTATATTCAGGGGTGCTTTAATGCCCTTCAGAAACTGGTGGCCCACATCTCCGAACTTAGCCACACACAGATCTAGACTTCTAGTGTGGCCTGTTTAGTCGGATCGTTTGAAAACCCTCACCTGTCTTTTCAACGTCCTGCTCTGAGACCTCCTGCTTTGTATTTCTACAGGGCTCAGCAGAGAACCACAGTAGCTGTGAAGAGTGTCACCGTGCTTGACAAGGAAAGGTGTTGCCTACACCCTAGGTTTTCCTCAGTGGCAGAATGTTCACGTCAATTTAACTCATCTTTTTGTAACTATATCCCCATCTCTCCATGGGTGCTCAAGCTGGGAACTGCTTTTTAGCTATTTTACATCAAGTCTACCTTACTTCTTCAATTACTTGTTGTTTCTAGCTAGATTTGAGATAGACTCTAATGCTAACTGGGATAATTTCTTCATTAATTTTTCCTTGTAAAAACAAGGCGTTATGAATCAAGTTAATAGTTAGAAAGTAAAACTGGTTTCATTATAGGCAATCTACACATTGTCTTCATTGGCAAAAAGAGGGTAAAACCTCATTTCCTATAGTTCAGAATTATTTTGAAGTTTGGATAAGATGAATTAGTAAGTGGGTCTAATTACAACTTTTTCTATTTTTCAGAGAAGATTCCCTTCTGACCGGGAAAGAAATCAGTATAAGAAACAGTTATTTGTTCTAAAGTTAGAAATTGAGGAGGGAAAAGGTACATGCTTTCAGCTCATTTGCTCCTGGGGAAACTGCCCATTCTTCTTGTATTTCCACCGAGTGTGACACAGGTGCGTGGTTCCGGTAGGGTATCTATAAACGGGTGAAATGCCGGTCACTTGGATGCCCTGCGGAAAGAGCAGTGGAGCCCTGAGGCTCCCACTCAGAGCCCGCCCCACTGCTCCCTGCCGCCTGCCGTCAGGGGAGTCACCCTGTGGGAGTGCGGGTCCCCCACTCAAGTGGGGGTCACCCCACTCCCACCTCAGGCTGGGAGAGGGGAATGTTCCTGGGATGGGGGTGGCCAAGAAGAGAAACTCACAGGTTCTTCAGGAGTTTGAGAATCACTGTTATTAGCAAGAGAAAAGAGATTCTCACCCCTTAGTCCTTTCCTCTTCCCTTGACTCCTCGAGTACCTACAACCTCCCTTTTTCTTACCAACCTTAAATCCTGCCTGGCCCTCA
>NW_028089849.1:0-533 GCF_014824575.4 Sturnira hondurensis | reverse complement strand
GAAGTAAGGCAGCGAAGAGATTAGGAGACTTCTTGCAGACAGAGTGAGGACTCAGGCTATGTCAAAGCTGAGGGGCGAGGGTCCATCAGCCCCTTTTTCTATAGCCTCCCAAGTCCTTCCCTGAGGGCCCTTTCTCAACCATATCTGTCTTAGGTTGTCCCTCCCTTGAGGAATCTTACTTGTCATGGGCTAAGCAGTCAGCTGTCCTGGGCCAAGCAGGGTGAAGTAAAAGGGGGCAGAGGCAGTGCCCCTGCCAGGAAGATAAGCTTTGTCCCCTTAGTGGCTTATGGTCCCAAGGTCTCTTTACTCAGCCTTAGCCATTGGGGGGTTACAGCTCTGAAACCAGGCAGGGCGGTTCCCAACAATCAGATTGCTGCAGTTTATATACACTGCCCTCTCAGGAGAATATGGATAAAGCAGATAATCAATGCATTAATTTATAACGAGGATGATTTCTTTCTCTGTCTGAAATAATTGTGATCATTATTCAGGGTACTTGCCTTTAAATACCCATTTCCTTGATAAACCAAGTT
>NW_028089848.1:0-1141 GCF_014824575.4 Sturnira hondurensis | reverse complement strand
TGAGCTCCAAGAACTCCTGGCGACACCAAGACAACCTGGTCCCAATTGCCAGGGGCTGCTTTCCTCTTTGTCACTGTATATTGGGGCTCTAGAAATGAAGAGGGCAAATTTCCCTCAGGGGAAGTACATTTAAATAAAGAAATTACACTCCAGTGTGGTACATGTAGTAACAGAAGTGTTAAAAGCAACTTTGACATTATTATTTAGCATGTATCCAAATTTTATTTTAAACTTATCACAAAGAAATTATATCTCTAGGAAAATTTGTTGAAAGAGTTCCTTCTGGTCAAGAAAGTGTTTTTTTTCCCCCCTCAACAGAGGAAATGCTTTAGGTAAAATTGCTGGAGTAGGTATAAGAGAAGAATGTCTGTTAAAGATTATAGAAAAGTCTCATGGCTACTTAAAAGTCACTGGATATTTCATATATATTAAACATATGCAGTCTTTTTGTATATCAATGATGTCTAAATAAATGGGTGGATCAAACAACTATGGTACATCTACACAATGGAATTCTACACAGCAGAAAGAAAGAAGGAGCTCCTACCCTTTGCAACAGCATGGATGGAACTGGGAAGCATTATGCTAAATGAAATAAGCTAGGCAATGAAAGACAAATAACATATGATCTCACCTGTAAGTGGAATGTAATCAACAAAACAAACAAGCAAGCAAAATATAACCAGAGAGACTGAAATAAAGAACAAACTGATAGTAACCAGAGGGGAGGCTGGGAGGGGTAATGGGGGGAAGAATGGGAAGGGCAACAAGGAACATGTATGAAGGACCCATGGACAAAGCCAAAGGGGAATAGGATTGAAGGTAGGAGGGGGGGTGGTGGAGAGTGGTGGTGGGAAAATGGAGGCAATTGTACTTAACAACAATAAAAAACAGGAACAATAAAAAATTAACAAAAAACTCACTGCACCTTTAATGTAGATATCCTCTGCTTTTCAAAAGTTTGCATTACGCCACTTTGTTTTTATGAAAGACTTCCATTAATACCTATTTTTCCTAAGTAAAGTCCAAAGAAGATTATTACTTTTAAATTAATGGTAATTTCTTCTTCCCTATATGCCACATCACCTTAAGAAAGGTTTCATAGGAACAATTTCCCTTTGGATAGTGGGGGATACCAACA
>NW_028089847.1:0-693 GCF_014824575.4 Sturnira hondurensis | reverse complement strand
ATCTGAGTTCACATACTTACAGACTCAAAACCCCTGGCACCTTGATTCCTTTTTTATCCTACTACTTCCCTGAGTGTCAGCTGTTCCATCTCCTGGGCAATGCCATAATGCTGCTGATATACAATACAAATCAGTCTGTACAGCCCATTCTTATTTTACCATTTTTATAGGATGGAGAATAGTTTAGTCTCCTAATAAATCATGACTAGTCCCTGTGAAATTCTTTGTTGATGATAATCATGATGCCAGTTTATTTTTTCATGTTATTATTTACATAATATACTTCTATGACCCAAACTTTGGCAAATATTTACTATTTGTTATGTCTTATTTTCATCAATTGGCATTAACCTGACCTAACTTTTCATATCCTTTTAGTTCTTGATCTGTTTCTCAGGAAAGTCTTTTTCTTCTATAGTACAGTCTACTGGTTTCTAAGATTTGATATAATTTTGATTGTACTGACATAATTTTTCAAATTACCTTTATTCTTTTAAACTCACAAGTTCCTAAGCAAACATATATTGAGCACATTATATTTCCCATGAGAGGTATCTGTCTAGAGATACAAGTTTAGAAATCACCAGCATACAAATAATGTTTTCTTCCATGAGACGGGAAGGTAGCACCTGAGAATAGAGTGCTGAAAGAGAAAAACCAGGTTTCCAAGTCTGATCTCCACGCCATTGGAAT
>NW_028089846.1:0-3283 GCF_014824575.4 Sturnira hondurensis | reverse complement strand
TTTTCTGGCACTGCTGAGGAAGGTGCTGTGTTATCTGCAGAGTGAAGCTTTTACCCTTCTTCTTTCCTGTGCAATTGGAACAATTCGTATGAAGCGGGATTCCAAGATAAGTCTCTACCCATGGTGTAGATTATCCTTTTCTGGCACTGCTGCGGAAGGTGCTGTGTTATCTACAGAATGATGCATTTGCCCTTTCTTCCTTCGTGCGCAAAAGGCACAGTTCGTCGGAAGCGGGTTTCCCAGAAAAGTCTCTGCCCTTTGTGTAGAAGTATCCTTTTCTGGCACTGCGGGGTAAGGTGTTGTGTTATCTGCAGAGTGAAGCATTTGTGGTTCATTTGTTCCTGGGCTATAGGGACATTTCGTACGAAGCGGGTTTCCCACGATAAGTCTCTATCCCTTGTGTAAAATTATCGTTTCGAGGCACTGCTGGGCAAGGTACTGTGTTATCTGCAGAGATGAGAGTTTGCCCTTTTTTCCTTCCTGGGCAATAGGACCATTTCGTAGGAAGCGGGTTTCCCAGATAAGTCTCTGTCAATTGTGTAGAAATATCCTTTTCTCGCACTGCTGCAGAAGGTGGTGTGTTACCTGCAGAGTGAAGTGTTTGCCCTTTCTTCGTTGCTGGGCAATAGGGAAATTTCGTAGGAAGCGGGTTTCTCACGATAAGTCTCTACCCTTTTTGTAGAAGTATCCTTTTCTGGCACTGCTTTGGAAGGTGCTGTGTTATCTGCAGAGTCAAGCTTTTGCCCTTTCTTCTTTCCTGGGCAATAGGCACATTTTGTAGGAAGCGGGTTTCCCAGATAAGTCTCTACCCCTTGTGTAGAAGTATCCTTTTCTGGCACTGCTGCAGAAGGTGGTGTGTTATCTGCAGAGTGAATCGTTTTCCCTTTCTTCCTTCCTGGGAAATAGGGACATTTCGTTGGAAGCGGGTTTCAAACGATAAGTCTCTATCCCTTGTGTAGAAGTATCGTTTGGAGGCACTGCTGGGGAGAGTACTGTGTTATCTGCAGAGATGAGCGTTTGCCCTTTATTAGTTCCTGGGCAATAGGCACATTTCGTAGGAAGCGGGTTTCCCAGATAAATCTGTGCCCTTTGTGTAGAAGTATCCTTTGCTGGCACTGCTGGGGAAGGTGCTGTATTATCTTCAGAGTTAAGCGTTTGCCGTGTATTGGTTCCTGGGAAATAGGGACATTTCGTAGGAAGCGGGTTACCCAGATAAGTCTCCACCCCTTGTGTACAAGTATCCTTTTCTGGCACTGCTGGGGATGGTGTTGTGTTATCTGCAGAGTTAAGCGTTTGCCCGTTTTTCGTTCCTGGGCAATAGGACCATTTCGTGGGAAGCGGGTTTTCCAGATAAGTCTCTGTCAATTGTGTAGAAGTATCCTTTTCTGGCACTGCTGCAGAAGGTGGTGCGTTACCTGCAGAGTGAAGTGTTTGCCCTTTCTTCCTTACTGGGCAATAGGGAAATTTCGTAGCAAGCGGGTTTCTCACGATAAGTCTCTACCCTTTTTGTAGAAGTATCCTTTTCTGGCACTTATGAGGAAGGTGCTGTGTTATCTGCAGCGTGAAGCTTTTGCCCTTTCTTCTTTCCTGGGCAATAGGCACAATTCGTAGGAAGCGTTATTCCAAGATAAGTCCCTACCCGTGGTGTACCATTATCCTTTTCTGGAACTGCTGCGTAAGGTGCTGTGTTATCTACAGAATGATGCATTTGCCCTTTCTTCCTTCGTGGGCAAAAGGCACAGTTCGTAGGAAGCGGGTTTCCCAGATAAGTCTCTGCCCTTTGTGTAGAAGTATCCTTTTCTGGCACTACGGGGTAAGGTGTTCTGTTATCTGCAGAGTGAAGCATTTGTGGTTCATTTGTTCCTGGGCTACAGGGACATTTCGTAGGAAGGGGGTTTCCCACGATAAGTCTCTACCAAATGTGTAGAAGTATCCTTTTCTGGCACTGCTGCGGAAGGTGCTCTGTAAACTGCAGAGTGAAGTGTTTCTCGTTGCTTTGTTGCTGGGTAATAGGCACATTTCGTTGGAAGCGGGTTACCCACGATAAGCCTCTATCCCTTGTGTAAAAGTATCCTTTGCTGGCACTGCTGGGGAAGGTGCTGTGTTATCTGCCGAGAAAAGCGTTTGCCGTTTCTTCATTCCTGGGCAATAGGGACATTTCATAGAAAGCGGGTTTCCCAGATAAGTCTCCACCAAATGTGTAGAAGTATTCTTTTCTAGCACTGATGCGGAAGGTGCTGTGTTATCTGCAGAGTGACGCGTTTGCCCTTTCTTCTTTCCTGGGAAATAGGGCCATTTCGTAGGAAGCGGGTTTCCAACGAGATGTCTCTATCCCTCGTGTAGAAGTATCGTTTGGAGGCACTGCTGGGGAAGGTACTATGTTATCTGCAGAGATGAGCTTTTGCCCTTTATTCGTTCCTGGGGAATAGGCACATTTCGTAGGAAGCGAGTTTCCCAGATAAGTCTGTGCCCTTTGTGTAGAAGTATCCTTTGCTGGCACTGCTGGGGAAGGTGCTGTGTTATCTGCAGAGTTAAGCGTGTGCCGTGTATTGGTTCCTGGGAAATAGGGACATTTTGTAGGAAGCCGGTTACCCAGATAAGTCTCCACCGCTTCTGTAGAAGTATCCTTTCCTGGCACTGCTTGGGATGGTTTTGTGTTATCTGCAGAGTTAAGCGTTTGCCCTTTTTTCGTTCCTGGGCAATAGGACCATTTCGTAGGAAGCGGGTTTCCCAGATAAGTCTCTGTCAGTTTTGTAGAAGTATCCTTTTCTCGCACTGCTCTAGAAGGTGGTGTGTTACTTGCAGAGTGAAGTATTTGCCCTTTCTTCGTTACTGGGCAATAGGAAAATTTCGTAGGGAGTGGGGTTCTCTCGATAAGTCTCTCCCCTTTTTGTAGAAGTATCCTTTTCTGGCACTGCTGAGGAAGGTGCTGTGTTATCTGCCGAATGAAGCTTTTGCCCTTTCTTCTTTCCTGGGCAATAGGCACAATTCGTAGGAAGCGGGATTCCAAGATAAGTCCCTACCCATGGTGTAGAATTATCCTTTTCTGGCACTGCTGCGGAAGGTGCTGTGTTATCTGAAGAATGATGCCTTTGCCCTTTCTTCCTTCCTGGCCAAAAGGCACATTTCGTAGAAAGCGGGTTTCCAAGATAAGTCTCTTCCCCTTGTGTAGAAGTATCCCTTGTTGGCATTGCTGCAGAAGGTGGTGTGTTATCTGCAGAGTGAATCGTCTGCCCTTTCTTCCTTCCTGAGCAATAGGGACATTTCGTAGGAAGCGGGTTTC
>NW_028089845.1:0-970 GCF_014824575.4 Sturnira hondurensis | reverse complement strand
TCCACGATCCTTTTCTGATCTCAGTTCTTTGTGTTTCCACCTCCATTTCCCGTATAGAACATACCCTTGATTTTTTTATTAAGAGTAAAATTTGTGAAAAGGACATTATAACAGAATTTCTGATCGAGGTTAAATGTGAATATTTGGAATGCCCTTCAAAGAGCATCCGGCCCATGGCGTTTTGGAAGTAATATGAAATTTAATAAATTACTCATACAAAAAATCTGTACGTTTTTGACTCATAATTCTTTGTCATATGTTTGCTTCTTCATATTGTTCTCTTTTGTTTGAATTGCAACATTTTCTGTTGTTGTTAAGATCATTGTTCCTTTGTCCCATGCTTAAGAGGAAGAAGATTTAACTTTCATATTATAAATTGAGGTAGATTCTGTCAGAGACTGCGAGAAACCCTCATCCCTTCCTTCAAGTCACCAGGAAGGAGGACATTTGGGTTTTCTGTAGCCTACTTGGTTGTTAGATCAACTGGACAATGGGCGAGATGTAGAGGAAGATAGCAAAGAGAGGACGGGCATTTTTCCGCACTTGCGGTGGAAGCAGCTGGACTCCAGCTGGAGCCGGCTGCTCAACACCTGGATGCGCCACCTGGAAACAGCGAGGTCGGTTCATGGTCGCTTTGCCTGGCTGGTGCACCAGGCTGTAAGCTGTGCCCTGAACTAATCAACACATTTTGGTCTCTACTAAACAGGGCCTCACGGGCCTCAGAGCTCCATCGCTGATTTACAAGGGATGATTTGTGGCAGGCAGGTCCCATGCCTCATTTCCCTCTCCTTCAGCTGTCCTGACCTGTCATTGCTGGCAGAATCATCCTTATGCTTTTGACTTGTATATACAACTTTTCTTCTGGTTTACAATGCTACTCATTGTCTGTGTCATAGCTCTTTGATCATTTGACGATGAACCTGGATTTGGGCAACTTAACGTATTCTCACATTTTGCATCACAGATTCAA
>NW_028089844.1:0-102551 GCF_014824575.4 Sturnira hondurensis | reverse complement strand
TTCTGAGAGGCTGGCAATCTCTTGGTTGCTTAGAGTTATTGACTCTGGGACTGTGAGTTCTTCTTGCGCCATCTTTTGGGCTGTTTGTGCCTGTTCCATAGCAGGATCGGAGCCCTAAGGTGTTCACTAGAGCAGGGCAACTCAGTCGCTGGGTTGTGACGTTGTATGTGGGGGTGGGGTCAAAGAGGAACAATTGTGTTCCTTCTGCTGCCTCCCTCCGCGGCCCCCACCGGCACCACAGCCACCACGGTTACCAGGTCCCCGCGTTTCGTTCCACTGCACGCGAGTGTGCCACCGCCGTCAGCCCTCCACCACTGGGTTCGCCCCCTGGGGCCTGCGTGGTCTGTCTCACTGTGCGTGAATGTACAACCTTGGTCAGTCTGCCCCACACCCCGACTGGTTCCGGGCTGCCTGCACGCCTAGGTCAGGGGATCTGTCCTGCCTGACCCAGCTCCGCTGCTGGCTCCGCCTCTCTTACTGTCTCCTTGAATGGTTCATAGTTGTCGGACTTCCATATAATTCAATTTTCTGTTCTTTGGGTGTGTCCTTGTTCTCCAAACTTTTGTTGTATTCAAACTTGGCTGTGGGAGAAGGCACAGTGTTTCCACCTATGCCTCCATCTTGGTGGAAGTCCCAGCAATTTTCTATAATAAAAATATTCTAAGGTTATGCATAGAAATTTCTACAAACACTGAGATGCAGGGGTGCCCAACCTTCTGGCGTTTGTGCACCACACTGGAAGAATAAGAGTTATCTTGGGCCACACATTAAATACATTAAAAGAGTAATCACAGAACAAATCCAATAATGTTTTAAGTAAACTTACAATTTTGTGTTAGGCTCCAGGTTGGACACCCTGAAAGATGGGGTTACTAATGATTTTGGGAAGGACTCGAATACAGTAACAAGGTAGGCAACAGACAGAGAAAGGGAAAGTCCTGAGGCTGCCTCTTCTGGAATTTAGCCCCTGGAAGGGCGTCCACCTCCCGAGTAAGCTTGATATGAAGGTGGCAAGTTTGATCTGAAGGTGGTGTATTCAGTACGCAGGTAAGCCAAGAACTCAATGCCAGCCAGTTACCTTCCTGAAGCTAGGAGACGTGCATGCGTTAGTTGTTAGCGCGCCCAGACGGCGAGGGAGGGGCGGTGACTTAAGCCCAGCGCCTGGTGCCAGTCTCGCTATAACCCCGCCCCAGCCTGAGCTCTGCGGTTCCCAGACCAGCGCCCACTAGGCCTGCGCGGAAACTGCTCCGGCTACGGGGATAGTAGCCTGTGTTCGTGCCCCTGATAAGCTCCCCAACGCCCCGGATTCTTCCAGCATCTTAGTGAGCTCCTCCTGCCCCAGGATTGTTCCGGAGGTGCCCGTGTTCCACGATCGTCCCATCCGTGTGCCCGGTACACTGCTTTCCTGCTCTCTCAGGGGCCTGCCCGCCCGCCCTGCACCCTGGAGCACCGGGCTACAAGCCTCTGCCACCTCTGGATTCTTGCTGCCCTGATCAGCGGCTGCCTCTCCAGTCTGCCTGAGGGAGGTGGGTGCGGGAGCAGTCGTTTGGGTTGATGGTTGTGGGTTTGGGCGCTGTAAGAATGCCCACCCCAGAGGAACCCGCACCGGAGCCCGCAGGGTCTGGCACTTGGAAGTGGGTCCTTAGGTGTTGCAGGAAAGTGTTGGAGGTGCTTCTGTCCTGGTTGAACTCTTGGGCTCAGTGTTGGCTTCTGTAAAGCGAGGGAGTTGTGCAGGTTAACAGTGGTGTCTATTTGGAAAACACTTGGCACGCAAGTAGCTGGGAGAGGCTTGGGGCCTTCGCCCGGGGTGCCTCAGGGTCTGTGGAGAACGGGGACAACATTGCGGTTCTGCCCCTGAAGAACTTGGAGCTGCATGCCTCACTCCAGCCCTGAAGAGAGGCCAGAATTCTGGGAGCTTTGAGGACTGTAGAGTAGCCTTTGCTACCTTGTTGGCTGAGGGAGTCCGGTGTTGGCAGGCTTGGCTGACAGGTGAGCCAAAGGGCCGGGCTTAAATATGCATGTGGAGGCACGGGGGCGGGGCTTCCCGGGTAAGTTGTGGCCTAGTTTTGTCTATGGCCCTAGTGTGACAGAAGCTTGCCTGGGATGGGATGGGAGCCTGACTTCTGGGGCCTTGGGCGCTGGCGGCCTTAGGGCCACTCAGCCAGGAAATGGAGTAATACGGGCCACTCAGCCAGGAAGTGGAGTAACACAGTGCACTCCTGATATTACAGAGAAGGAAACCGAGGTCCTGGTGATCTAACAGCAGACTCTAATTAGCAAGATGGACAAAGTAAAGGAGGGAATACAGAGCAAGCAAGTGGAACCTGATCATGCCTGATGTGGTGTGGGGGTGGCTTGGGGCCAGGGCGTTGCGGGGTAGGGTTGGTGGAGAAGGCTTCCTGGAAGAGGTGATGTATCAGCTGAGTTGGAGAGGATGCCTGTCAGTGGAAGAAGATAGGGGTTTAGAGGTAGAAGTATGCAGGTGTCCTTCTCTATAGCCTCCACAGCACCTTGCATTCATTCTTGTGTTCATGTATGAATTTAACAAATACAGTAAAATTTCTTGATGGTATGAATCCAGGTGTAACATGGTTAGGATTGCTATCCCCCATTCCTCTTAGTCCCTTTCTCAAAGGGAGTAGGCTGAGGTCCCAAGTTCTTATCCTCAGGACGTGGGGGAGGCAGGAAGTCAGTCCTGCTAATCATTGAAATGATTTCTATATATGTATAATCAGTTGTGTACAGTCTATATGATTTATCTTTTTTTCTTTTGTGCTGTGTATGCTGGGACAGTACCTTTTGGCTGATTAAGAATAAATCACTGATTTGATTTTTAAACATTTTGAGTGTATTATCTGGCAGAGACAGCTATTGGCCACCAGCATCCATGTTCTCTTCTTCCTGGGGTATCACCCAGATGAATTTCCCAGGCTCCCTTACAGTGAGGGGGGTCATTGTGACTGAGTTTGGCTGTTGGTATGTGAGGAGAAATAGTGTGTGCCCCTTTCAAGCCTGGACCATGAAAACCTACCCCACTGTCCCCTTTTACCAGCTGAGTTGAGAGGACTCTCTGGGCCTATAGGAGGACAGAGTCACCAGCCTGGGGGATCCTGGGCCCCTGAGTGACTGTGGACAGAGCATCTCCTTTCTGTCCCCATCCCATTGCTTTGTGGCTATCTGCTGAAGAGAATGGGATCCAGTAAGCTCTTTGCAAGGTCTAGGGGTGTGAGTGGGCTTTTTGGCGGTGGCCTTCCCCTTGGGATGTTCTGGCTGAGCTGTTCCACTGGAGAAGGGTGTTATGCCTTTTTTTTTCCTGACACTGGTCTGATTGATTTCCTAAAGAAGTTTTGCCCATTTTTCAGTAGGATTGTGTCTGGTTGCCAGGACACTCAGGAGTATGAAAGGAGACGGAGGGTCAACAGCAAACTTGGATTCATTTCAGCTCATTCTCTAGGATTCATTCTTTCTGATTCAATTATGAAGCTGAAGCAAAAAAAAAAATTGATAATAAGGACTACATTCAAAGTAATAGGAGCTGGTGGACTGATTAAAAAACAGGACTTTTTGTGTTGGGGAGATCAGTTACACTGACCAAGAAGCTGCAGACTGTTACCTCCATGAACTGACAATTTTCTAGCAGTCAAGATGATGGCACAGGTAAACACAGCTCAACTCCTCACACAAATACATCAAAGTTACAACTAAACTATAGAACAACCATTACTCAGAATTGCCAGAAATTGAGTTGAGTGGAAGTCTGACAACTATGGAACTGGTTGGGGCAGTTCATCCAAACTGGTGGGGCAGGAGGTGAAGACACGGAACAGGGTAGTCCCATGTCCACATGTGGTGGATTAAAATTCAGGAGGAATATATTGGGAGTGAGGAGTCCTAGCCCCATACCAGGACCCCCTGCTCCCACAGGGTACCATGCTAGGAAAATAAGTACCCATAATTTTTGTCTGCAAAAATCAGCAGGGATTTAGTCAGTGGAAGAAAACTCTGGAGTCTCAAGAATTCCTCTTAAAGAGCCCACATACAGACTTACTCAAACTCATTCTGTCTGAGCTCTAGCACTAGGATTGTAGCTTGAAAGGCACCAGGAGCACACAGGGAGGAAGTGAAGTGTCTGGCATCAAGGCAAGAGATGGGGAACAGCTTTCTCTCAGACAGAAAAAGGTTGGCATAGGCAATTTTCCTTTTTCTGAACTTTCCCCTCACAGAGCCACAGAGCCAGCAGGGGTTGCCATATCTGAAATTCCATCAACCTGGCCAACACTGTTTACCCCACCCAGTTGATACCCTGAGGCTCCATCCCACCCAATTTATGGGCCTACACAATCTATTCACACTGGCTTTTCCATATGAATGGCTGGTCTTGGCTCAGGCTTCACGACTTCCTAAATCCTCTCAAACAAGCTACAGCCAGTCTCAGTTAGAACCCCAGCACCCATACCTCTTACTAAGAGGTACTGGCCCCAGGCCTGGCACTACCAGCAGCCAGTCTAGATTCACAGCTCGGCTTTGCCTGGGAATCTTCAAGGCCAGCACAAGTAGCAGCCATCTCAGATTACTTTGTTGCTCAGGCAGGGTGGGCCCAGGCAAAACACAGGTGGAGATAGACCTTGGCC
Organism: Sturnira hondurensis; assembly: GCF_014824575.4. NCBI lineage: Eukaryota > Metazoa > Chordata > Mammalia > Chiroptera > Phyllostomidae > Sturnira > Sturnira hondurensis. The sequence continues at coordinate 97,920 of NW_028089844.1, read as the reverse complement.
TGTACCAGCTAGGAAACCACAGAGCCTGGGCATCCAGTGGACAACTACAGAACACGTTGGAACACCATCACCCTGCTCCTGCACAGCTGATCCTCTATAGAGAAGAGCCAGTGGTCACAGCCAGTTTTTACAACTGACTGACATGCGGAAATACCTCCTATTGTCCTGCTAACAGCAATCCAGGCTCAACTACAAAACAAGGATCTACTAAGCTCACACTAAGGGTGTACTTCAGACTTCCGCCAACATGGAGGCACAGTTGGAAACACTGTGCCTTCTCCCACAACCAAGTTTGAATACAGCAAAGGTTTGGAGAACAAAGACACAGACAAAGAACAGAAAATTGAATTATATGGAAGTCCGACAACAACTAACTGTTCAACCAGAACGGTATGAGGGGCGGAACCAGCAGCAGAGCAGGGTCGGGCAGGACAGATCCCCCGACCTAGGCGCGCAAGTGGCCTGAACCCAGTCAGGGTGTGGGGCAGACTGACCGTAGTTGCACATTTGTGCACAGGGAGATGGACCACACAGGCCCCAGGGGGCGAACCCAGTGGTGGAGGACTGACGGCGGTGGCACACTCGCGTGCAGTGGGACGAAATGGGTGGGGCCCGGTGACGGTGGCAGCTGCCACACCTGTGGGGGCTGTGGTGGGAGGCGGCAGACGGGACGCCATTGCTCCTCGTTGACCCCGCCCACACATACAGCGTCACAACCCAGTGACTGAGTTGCCCTGCTCTGGTGAACACCTAGGGCTCCGATCCTTATATATAACAGGCAGGAACAGACCAAAAGATGGCGCAAGAAGAACTCAAAGTCCCAGAGCCAATAACTCTAAGCAACCAAGAAATTTCCAGCCTCTCAGAAGCACAGTTCAAGACACTGTTTATCAGGATGCTCACAGAACTGGTTGATTATAGTCACAAAGTAGAGGAACATATGAAGGCTAAACTAATTGAAATGAAGGAAGATGCACAGGAAACCAATAGCGATGGAAAGGAAACTGGGATGCAAATCAATGGAATGGACCAGAAGGAAGAACTAAACATCCAGCCAGAAAGGAATGAAGAAATGAGAACTCAAGAAAATGAGGAGAGGCTTAGGAACCTCCAGGACATCTTTAAACAGCCCAACATCCGAATTATAGGGGTACCAGAAGGGGGAAAGAAACAGCCACGAGTGGAAAACAAATTATTACAAATAATAAACAAATTATTTGTACAAATAATAAAGGAGAACTTCCCCAGTCCTCCAGAATTTTCTTTATATATTTGGGTGCTCCTATGTTGGGTGCATATATATTTATGATATTAATGTCTTCTTGGTGGATTCTTCCCTTGAGTATTATGAATTGACCTTCTGGGTCTCTCTTTATGGCCCTTTTTTTGAAGTCTATTTTTTCTGATATTAGAATTGCTACCGTGGCTTTTTTTTCTTGACCATTTGCTTGGAAAATTTCTTTCTAGCCTTTCACTTTTATTCTGTGATGGTCGTTTTGTCCTCAGGTGGGTCTCCTGTAGGTAGCATATGTGTGGGTCATGCTTTCTTATCCATTCAGCTATTCTGTCTTTTGATTGGAGCATTTAATCCATTTACATTTAAGGTTATTATTGATAGGTACTTATTTGGTGCCATTTATGTACCTGTGGTCCTCTCTGTCTCTCTCTTTTCCTTCCTTTCCTTAAAGCAGCCCTTTTAGTATTTCTTGTACAGCTGGTTTGGTGGAGGCATATTCTTTTAGACTTCTTTTGTCTTGGAAGCTCTTTCTTTGGCCTTCTATCTTGATTGAGAGCCTTGCTGGGTAAAGTAGCCTTGGTTGTAGGCCTCTGGTTCTCATTGCTTGAAATATTTCTTGCCATTCTCTTCTTGCTTGGAGTGTTTCCATTGAGAAGTCAGTAGCTAACCTTATTGGGTCTCCCTTGTATGTTACTTCCTTTTTCTCCCTTGCTGCCTTTAGGATTCTCTCTTGAAATTTTGCCATTTTAATAATGATGTGTGTTGAAGTGGGCCTCTTTGGGTTCCTCTTGAATGGGACTGTCTGTGATTCCTGGATTCGTGTAACTTTTTCTCTTATCAAATTAGGAAAATTTTCCATCATTACTCTTTCAAATAGGTTTTCTATCCCTTGTTCTTCTTCTCCTTCTGGCATTCCTATTATTCGGATATTATTATGTTTCATATTATCTTGCATTTCTCTTAGTCCCTCTTCATTCTTTTTGAGCCTCTTTTCCCTTTCTTGCTCTTTCTGGGAGATTCTTTCTACGGTGTCCTCCAACTCACTGATCTGATCTTCTGCCTCATCGATCCTGCTTTTCATTCCTTCTACTGTGTTCTTCAGTCCCGAAATTGTATTCTTCATTTCCTCTTGTCCTTTGCTGATAGTATCTATTTCCTTTTTCATGTTGATATAGTTTGCGGAGAGCTCATTGTAGCTCCCCTGTAGTTTCTGGTAGCTCCCCTCTAGTTTCTGGTAGCTCATTGTGAGCTCTTTGAATTTCCTGATAACTAGTGCTTTGAATTCAATATCTGATAGCTGACTTTCCTCTCTTTCATCTGACATTATTTCTCAGACTTCCACCTTTTCTTTCATTTGGGCATTGTTTCTTTGTCTTCCCATTGCTTATGAGATTCTTCTTGTTAGCTTCAGCTTCTTAAATTGATCTCTTCTGACTCCCTAGGTTTATGGTGTGAACTTCTGTGGTGGAATTCCTGTGAAATTCAGTGGTGCAGTCTCCTGCAGGTATCTTGATGTTCTCTGCTTCCACCTACTCCTTTCTTTGTGTGTGTGTGATCAGCTGGAGGGGGAGGCAAAATGGTTTATGACGGCAGGAGAGTACTTTATGATATTTACAGTCACAGCTGGTAGAGAAGAGATAGAAGATCTTTAGGCTCTATATAGTGTTAACTGTAATCTTCCACCCAATTTGCCACCTCTAGGAAAGGACAGACCAAAGATAAGTCTCTTGTTGGGGAGGGAAGGCTTGTGAGTTATATCTAGAAAGTAGTGAGGTTGCTGGTGGTCAGATTTTGAGGTAAGGTGAAAGTAAAGAATAGTAAATAGATGTAGCATTTGAGCAAGTAGAGTTAATCACAATAGTAATAGAATTCAGGAACCTGTAAAGTGGGCTAAGGCCGGAGAGATGTGTTGTGAAGTATTTACAGTGGTATAGAAAGCAACAAACAAGACTTCCGCCAAGATGGAGGCATAGGTGGAAACACTGTGCCTTCTCCCACAACCAAGTTTGAATACAACAAAGGTTTGGAAAAACAAAGACACAACCAAAGGACAGAAAATTGAAGTATACGGAAGTCCGACTACATCTAACCGTTCAACGGGGACGGTAAGAGGGGCGGAGCCAGCAGCAAGCAGGGTCGGGCAGGACAGGGCCCCCCGACCCAGGTTCGCAGGCAGACGGGAACCAGTTGGGGTGCGGGGCAGACCCTGGGCGCATATTCGAGCACAGTGAGACAGACCACGCAGGCCCCAGGGGGCGAGGGCTGACGGCGGTGGCACACTCGCATGCAGTGGGACGAATCGCGTGGGCCCGGTGACGGCAGCAACTGCGGCACCGGTGAGGGCCGTGGCGGCAGGCGGCGGACAGGACGCCATAGTGCCTCTTTGACCCCACCCCCACATACAGCGTCACAACCCACCGACTTAGTAGCCCTTCGGCACCGGTGATGGCTGGGGCGGCAGGCGGCAGATGGGAAGCCAGAGTTTTTCTTTGACCCCGCCCCCACATACAGCGGAACAACCCAGCGACTTAGTTGCCCTGTTCTACTGAACATTTCAGGGCTCTGATCCTTCTATGGAACAGGCACGAACAACCCGAAAGATGGCTCAAGAACTCAAAGTCCCAGAGCTCATAACTCTAAGCGACCGAGAAATTGCCAGCCTCTCAGAAGCACAATTCAAGACACTATTTATCAGGATGCTCACAGAACTGGTTGATTATAGTCACAAATTAGAGGAACATATGAAGGCTAAACTAATTGAAATGAAGGGAGATGCACAGGAAACCAATAGTGATGGAAAGGAAACTGGGACTCAAATCAATGGAATGGACCAGAAGGAAGAACAAAACATCCCACCAGAAAGGAATGAAGAAATGAGAATTCAAAAAAATGAGGAGAGGCTTAGGAACCTCCAGGACATCTTTAAACGTTCCAACATCCGAATTATAGGGGTACCAGAAGGGGGAAAGAAACAGCCACGAGTGGAAAACGTATTTGAACAAATAATAAAGGAGAACTTCCCCAGTCTGGCAAAGGAAATAGACTTCCAGGAAATCCAGGAAGCTCAGAGAGTCCCAAAGAAGTTGGACCCAAGAAGGAACACACCAAGGCACATCATAATTACATTAGCCAAGACCAAAATGAAGGAGAGAATCCTAGAAGCAGCAAGGGATAAGGGGACAGTCACCTACAAAGGAGTACCCATCAGACTGTCAGCGGATTTCTCAAAAGAGACCTTACAGGCAAGAAGGGGCTGGAAAGAAGTATTCCAAGTCATGAAATCCAAAGACCTACAGCCAAGATTGCTTTATCCAGCAAAACTTTCATTTAGAATGGAAGGACAGATAAAGTGCTTCTCAGATAAGGTCAAGTTCAAGGAGTTCATCATCACCAAGCCCTTATTATATGAAATGCTAAAGGGACTTATATAAGAAAAAGAAGATGAAAAATATGAACAGTGAAAGGACAGCAAACACACAGTTATTAACAACCACACCTAAAACAAAAGCAAAGCAAGAGGACAGCTCGATCACGAGTGGAACCATAGAAATGAAGAACACATGGAGGGTTAACAACAGGGGGGTGGGAGGCGGTGAAGGGGGGAGAAGGCACAGAAAATAGCATCGATGGTAGGTAGAAAATAGATAGGGGGGAGGGCGAGAATAGTGGGGGAAATATAGAATCCAAAGAAGTTGAGACACGTGGTTATAAACTAAGGTGGGAGAATGGTGGGGGAGGTAGGGTGATGGTGGAGGGGAATGAAGGGGGGCAATAGAACAACTGTAATGGTATAATCAATAAAATATATTTTAAAAAAAGAAAGCAACAAACAAAGACAAAAAAGGGCAAGAGAAGTGAGGAAAAAGCAGTAAGTTTGGTATGAAATGAAGAAGGACTAAAACAGGAAAAAAGAAAGGAGAGGAACAGAGTACTGAAAGATACAGCAATAATAAAATTAAAAAATATATACTATTACTGAAAAAAGTTTAAAAATAAAAGTAAAAAAAACAACAACATCAAAAAAACCTCCTTCCTTGTTGGTTTCAAACTGTCCAATCCGATTTTTCTGGTTTCGGCGGAACCCCTCTGTGGGCTGGGTTGTACGCCCAGGCGCACACCCGCCCAGCAGCCAGGCTACTAGACTGGGGTGTGGGCGCCCGCCCACCTTACAGGGTTCCTTGGCTCCAGGGAATCTGGTACTGGTCCTTCCCGGTCCTGTGGCTGGGTGAGGAGCAAGTCAAGCTGCCTTCACAGGAGAATACCTCAGTCCACTTTCCAGTAAAAACTTCTCCAGAAAGTGTGCCTCTCAGCCCAGCCCAATCCCCAACCTGAGTGGTTAGGACAATGCTCCTCTCAAATTTCCTGGGCTGGCAGGCTGGTGGGCTGGTGACCACGGAGATCGCAACTGAACACGGCCCCCTGTCCTTGCCAGCCCCCTGCACACCTAGGCAGACTGGTTTCTGCCACCGAGCCCTGCCTAGATGGGGAGGGAGGGAGCCAGCTCTTCCAGGGACCCTGCAGCCGGCCCAATGCTGCACTGGGTGCTGGGTTCCCTATGAGTCCTCCGTGGCACTGGCCACAGACGGAAGCCTCTACACCCCTAACACAGCGGCAGCGGTGGCTCCGAGGCGTTTTGGGCTGGCCAAGGGCAGCCGGTCCTGCCACTGCCGCTTTTTTCCTTACTCACAGTTGTTGGGCTCCCGCTGAGTCCCCTGTGGCAGACGCCCCGACGCTGGCCGTAAACAGCCTCTAGGCCTTGGAAGCTGTGGCAGCAGCAGGTCCGAGGTCTTTACGCGCCGGCCAATGGCTGCTGGTCCCGCCGCTGCCGCTTTTGTCTTTACTCACAGGTGCTGGGGTCCCAATGAGTCCTCTGTGTCAGACACCCCTGTCCCTGGGCGCAGGCGGAAGCCTCTGGGCCCCGACCACTGAGGCAGCCAAGGCTCCAGGGCCTTTATGCGTCGGCTAATGGCTGCTGTCGTGCCGCCGCTGCCCTGCTGCCGCTGCCCTTGACTTTTCTCAGGGTTACCTGGCTCCCGATGACTTCTCCATGGCAGACGCCCCTGTCACTGGGCACAGACGGAAGGAACCCTCTGGGCTCCAACTCCTGCTCGCGGCTCCCAGGTCTTTACGAGCCAGCTAATGGCTGCTGCCGGTCTGGCCGCCTCCATCCTTACTCGCGTCCCTGAGACCCCAACGACCTCTAGCTGTCTGGCTTGTCACTATCTCTGGTCTCTTATTTTCATAAATGCTGGGGAATTGTTGGTTGGGGAATTGATTGCGCTGTTCTTCTGTAAATCTGCCAGGATTTTCTCCCAGGTGTAGGAGAACTGGAGTCGCTGCGTCCTACTCCGCCGCCATTTTTCCTCATTCCCCCAAGGTATTTTCTTTCTGTGAACAACTTGGTCAAGAACCAAATTGTTTGAGGACCAAGGCACTTGACAACTAATTTAAACTATTGTGAGATATAAACTATTATTTCTCACAATAGTTTAAATAAATGGTTATGTGTGAGTACCCACTACATGCTGGAGCACAGATATAAATAAGACCCTGACATGAACTCCTAGCTTGGTGCTTGATTTAGTGATTCCCAGTGTTATCATCCCCCTCCAGTAAGTAAATAAAATAAAGCCCTGAGATGTATTTGATTAATACCTGTTGATCCCTGCTCAGTGGCTGGCGGAGATCACAACCAGCCCCTTAACATCTGCTCTTTAGGACAGGTTCACCAAACAGGGACAGGAATTCAGACCAGGCCACGCAGTGACAGAGCACAGGGTCTCTGTTACTGTCTTGGGCTTTGTTTCTTTTGTTTTGTTTTTCACCAGCTTTATTGAGGTATAACTGACAGATTAAAATTGTATACAGTCAGACCTTGGTTCTCAAACATCTCTCACCTAGAACAATTTGGTTGTCAACGAAGTTGATAGAAAAAATGTCTTGGCTGTTGAATAAAACTTCAGTTCTCGAGGACTTCCGCCGAGATGGAGGCGTAGGTGGAAACACTGTGCCTTCTTCCACAACCAAGTTTGAATACAACAAAGGCTTAGTAAACAAAGACGCAGCCAAAGAACAGAAAACTGAACTATACAGAAGTCCAGCAACATTGGACTGTTCAACCGGGACTGGTAAGAGGGGCGGAGCCAGCAGTGGAGCAGGGTCAGGCAGGAAGGATCCGCAGACCCAGACGACCCAGGCAAGCAGGCAGCCAGTGTAGCATCGCGGACCCAGTGAGCGTGCGGGGCAGGTTGAGCGTGGTTGCACATTTGCGCGCGAGCCGATAAACTCAGCAAAGGAGTGAGCTGTGAGAGGGACCTCGAGGCCCCAGTGGCGGGAGGAGGCAGAGGGGACCACCATTGATTTCCTTTGATCCCGCCCCCACATACAGCATCACAACCCAGCCACTGAGTTGCCCTGCCCTGGTGAATACCTACGGCTCCTCTCCTCATAAGTAACAGGCACAAACATCCAAAATATGGCTCAAGAAGAACTCAAAGTCCTAGAGCCCATAACTCTAAGCGACCGAGAAATTGCCAGCCTCTCAGAAGCACAATTCAAGACACTATCTATCACGATGCTCACAGAACTGGTTGATTTTAGTCACAAATTAGAGGAACATATGAAGGTTAAACTAATTGAAATGAAGGGAAATGCACAGGAAACCAATAGTGATGGAAAGGAAACTGGGACTCATATCAATAGAGTGGACCAGAAGGAAGAACTAAACATCCAACCAGAAAAGAATGAAGAAATGAGAATTCAAAAAAATGAGGAGAGGCTTAGGAACCTCCAGGACGTCTTTAAACGTTCCAACATACGAATTATAGGAGTACCAGAAGGGGAAAAGAAACAGCCACGAGTGGAAAACATATTTGAACAAATAATAAAGGAGAACTTCCCCAGTCTGGCAAAGGAAATAGACTTCCAGGAAATCCAGGAAGCTCAGAGAGTGCCAAAGAAGTTGGACCCAAGAAGGAACACACCAAGGCACATCATAATTACATTGCCCAAGATTAAAGTGAAGGAGAGAATTCTAGAAGCAGCAAGAGATAAGGGGACAGTCACCTACAAAGGAGTACCCATCAGACAGTCAGCGGATTTCTCAAAAGAGACCTTACAGGCAAGAAGGGGCTGGAAAGAAGTATTCCAAGTCATGAAATCCAAAGACCTACAGCCAAGATTGCTTTATCCAGCAAAGTTTTCATTTAGAATGGAAGAACAGATAAAGTGCTTCTCAGATAAGATCAAATTCAAGAAGTTCATCATCACCAAGCCCTTATTATATGAAATGTTAAAGGGACTTATATAAGAAGAAGAAGATGAAAAATACGAACAGTGAAAGGACAGCAAACACACAGTTATTAACAACCACACCTAAAACAAAAGCAAAGCAAGAGGACAGCTAGATCGGAGCAGAACCATAGAAATGAATATCACATGGAGGGTTAACAACATGGGAGTGGGTGGAGGAGAAGGGGGAGAAGGTACAGAAAATAGCATAGACAGTAGATAGAAAATAGGGGGGAGGGCAAGAATAGTAGGGGCAATATAGAATGTAATGAACTTGAGACACATGGTCATAAACTAAAGGGGGAGAATGGTGGGGGAGGGAGTGTGTAGGGTGGAGGAGATGAAGGGGGGGAATAGAACAACAACTGTAATGGTATAATCAATAAAATATATTAAAAAGAAAAAAGGAAAAAGAAAAAAAACCCTTCAGTTCTCCATCCAACAACCCTTTCATGCTAATACCTGTATTTCTAATAGGAAAAAACTGATCTGATTTTCAAACAGAGTGCTTCTTGAAAAGTCTTCTGGAACAAATTAAGTTTGAGAGGCAAGCTTCCTCTATATTTAAGGTATACAATGTGATGATTTGATATAGGAATATATTGTGAAGTGGCTACCACAATCAAGCTAATTAACACATCCATCTCTTCACATAGTTACCTTTTTTATGTGTGGTAGAAACACTTAGGATCTACTCTCTTAACAGATTTCCTATGTACAATATGGTATTATTAACTATAGTCACCCTGCTGTACATGAGCTCTCTAGGACTTCCCCACCTTGCATAATGGAAACTCTACCCTCTCACCAGCTTCTCCATTCCCCCCACCTCAGCTCCTGGCAACTGTAGTTCTGCTCTCTGTTTCTGAACGTTCGGCTTTTTAGATTCTACAAGTTAGTGAGATCATGGAGTATTTGCTTTTTTGTGTCTGGCTTATTTCATTTAATAATGTCCTCCAGGTATATATATGCGTGTTTTTGCAAATGACAGAATTTCCTCTTTTTTGACAGAATAATATTCCATTGTGTGTATTCACCACAGTTTCTTTATTCATTCATCCATCAATGGACACAGGTTGTTACTATACCTTGGCTGTTATGAATAATACTGCAGTGGACATGGGGGTATATCTCTAAGACAGTTTTTTACCCCCTAGTTTGAATATCTAGAGCTCAGGATATCTTTGGAACAAGTCAGGTACAGCCCAAGGGCAGCCTCACTCTGCTTAGTTCTCCTTCCCAGGGTGGCGCTGAGGAGGCAGGCAACTGCCTCTCTGCCTTGCAACTCCTGCCATTGGCAGATGAGAAAGTCTCTGTCAAGTGCGTAGCATGGCACCTGGGTTGTAGTAAGCTGTTCACATGTGTTACGTATCTGTCTTATTCAGTAAAAAGCATGCATTTTTGAGGTTATTAGGGACAAAAGTCTCTTCTGCTTTCTTGCCACTCATTTGCAGTTCAAAAGCCACCTCTTCATTCTTGCAGTGAGAACTCATGCTAAGCTGAGAAACCCATAGCTCCTTCTGATTGGTGCAAAAAGAGACAGAATTTTTGGTATGCTCTCTAAAGGAACCAAGAGATACCGGTCTGGGGTTGCATTGAGAAAGGGATGTGAAGCTACCTCTAATTTATTTCACCAGGAAATCAATAGATAAGGACCAAACTAGGTAAATTAAGAAAAAGCAGAATACGCATATTCTCTAGAGATGTGGAAGTAATTTCCATGAGTAACATCTAGAGTATTTGGAAGTGGTTGTCTCTGCAGGCGGGGGGCAGGGTTGCCACATACTGCTGCAAAGGCTGCTCACTGCAGTTGAGCAGCACCCTGCCTATGTGGTCATACACAGTGGCCCTAGTAGGACAGGGGTGTTATTTTTAGCTATGTGCTATAATGAAAGTGTTATTTTTTAATTATGTAGAAATAATATAAGCCCTAAGTCCCGACTGGGTTTTGCACTTTAATATTGCAGGTGACAAAAAAACCTATTTGTAGCCAGCCAAGTTGTCCCTCTACCCCAGCCTCTGACAGGCAATGGTTTTTGTGTCATGTAATGCGGAAGTTCAGGTGGGTCATTTGTCTTTGGGAATGTTTGGATTCAGGGTCTCAAGTGATGTCATCACTACTCATTTTTCTTTGTCTTTCTTCTTGTGCTCTCCACCAAATGTCAGCTTTGTTCTCCCACCTCAGTCTTTGTCTCAGATTTATACTCTGGAGGAAAGGATTAATCTCATCCAGTCACTCAAGCTGAAGCCCCAGGCTTATCTGCAGTTGGGCAAGATTGGTTTGACTTGAGTCACATGCCACCTCTGAGCTAGTCACTGTGGCCAGGTGCCCAAATTGTGTTCTTCTTAGATCTGGGACACATGACTCCCCCAGTGACTTGGTTGTGGATCCTAAACCCCAGGCATATGGCATGAAAGCTGGGGATATGCAGATCCCAGAACAGAAGCAAGTACATGACATAAGGTGGCCCACAAGTCAGCCTGTCTGTCCACTGTGGTTGCAGTTGAGGACTAGTGGGTGCTGGGCATATATACTAGTGTGTGCACTGGCTGGCTCAGTGCAGGCCACATTTTCTTGGGATGCTGGCTCCCAGAGTGATGGGTGGGAGAGTATAGCTCATTTCTACAACAGGTATAGCTCATTTCTACCTGGGGAGGAGGGTAGTTCTTGGGGAGGAGGGTAGCTCCTGGGGAGGAGGACCGATAGCCTTGACCTGGGCATTTCAAACACCATTTTCTGACTAGTGGCTGCTTGAGTAGCCTATAGCAAGATGCCGTGAGAGCAGTGATTTGGTGGCCAGAGCATAAATAGCTTGTCCTTTGAGGATCCTGGAGAAGCTTGGTTGGTTGCTAATCAGACATCTAGGTCATTAGCCTTGCAGGACCCAAGGCTTAGCCCCCTTTATTTCTGATATTGGAAATGATGATAATAATAGCTACTATGTTTTAATGCTTGCTCCATGCTAGCACTGTCAAGGTGTGGGCACAGTTCTGCACTCCACATTGTAGTGAGGAAGCTAAGGCTCAAGAGGTGAAGTCACACAGCTAGTAAGTGACAGAACTAGGGCTGAAACTTGGTTTGCCTAAATCAGAACCCCACTTAGCTGCATCTCCATAGAAATATCTTCCCAGAGTATGTTGGGAACTGGGAGGGGACCATGTGAATGCCTGAGTGAGGGAAGATGTGGAGGCAACTTTGCCCTCAAGTACCCCCCCCCCCCGTCTGCCACGGATGAAAGTAAACACTACCAAGACATGATCTGCTTGGGGAGGAGAGGTGGCCAGTTTCTCAGAGGAAAAAGGCCTTGAGCCCCCTCCTCCAGGGGCTTTTATTGGGTTGTAATACACAGGAATATAGGGTGGCAAGGATCAAACAGTAGATAACATTTCAAAGAAATCTGAGGGCTTAGTCTGAGTCAGAGTTTGTCAGGAAGGGGGTTTGCAGAAACTTTGGAAGACATACTCATTTCCTGCTCTGACCCTTAAAATATGAATGAAAGAACTCTTAGCAAAGCAGGTTTCACAGGATTTTTAGGAATTCTTTCTCATGCTAGATTTATCCCCGGATTTGCTCTAGCAAGGCAAGGAGCTGCACCCCTCTGCATCAGGTTTTCAGGCTGAAGTGGATTAGAGCCAGGAAGCACTTCTCCCAGAGGACATGGGGACTCGGGCTATGTCATGTAGCCGGGGGAGCAAGGGTCCATTGTTCCCTCTTTGTCACAGCCCCCTGAGTACTTCCATGATGGCCTCCCAAGTGATCAAGTCTGGCTTAGGTTGCCCCTCTCTCTGTGAGGAGTCTTACCCGTCATTGACTTTCGACCATGCTTTGGGGGCAGGGAGGAAACTGAGGCAACATTTACTACCAGAGACAAGCCTTTGTCTCCTGCGGCTCACATTCCAGGGGTCGCTCGCTCATCCTTAGCCATGGGAGGTAGTTACAATTCCTGCAACCAGGCAGAACGGTCCCCAACAGTCAGAGCAAACCTTTTAAAGAATCCTGACATACTGGGAGCTAGGGTCCTGCTCCTGGTCTCAGTCTCTCACTCACAGGAACAGGGCCCAGGGAAGCCTAAGTTAGATGGAGGTTCCTAGGAAGATGGGTTCCCCAGCTGGTGTTAGAACAGGCATTGTGGAGCTGAGTTATGAGCCATTTAAGTCTCCTTGCCTGTCTACGGGAATCCAGTATCTTCCACTGCGCAGTCTTCATGGGCAAATGTGGGAGCAGCTGTCACATTAGGACTCTGGATTGAGGTCACAGTTTTCCCAGGCTGATCCTACCAGGCACCAACTTGTTATAAGGTATTTTATGTGACTTTTTATAATATGGGAAAGAAGGGCCTACTGGACCAGATAGAATTAGCAAGTAGTAAGAAAAAAAGAAAATTACTATACATTATATAAGGTTAGATAGTAAAGTCTGAAGATTGTCAGTCCAGGGCTGTTATGCTGCCTCACGATATAAGGTTATGCTGCCCCAGGCCTCCTTTATTGTGGCTCTACCTTCCTTAGCACATGACTTCCTCATGTTTAAACATAGTGCTTGAACTCCAACCATCACACTTTCATTCCAGCTAGCAGGAAGGAGGGAGAGCAGAAGGGGACATTTCTTCTCTTCCTTTAAAAACCCTTCCCTAAAATTGAAAACTGTCTTTCTGCTTATATCCCCTTGGCCAGACTTGGTCACATGGTCACACTTAACCCCAGTGGACTCTGGGAAGTGTAGATCTATTCTGCGTGGCCATGTGCTTAACCCAAGACCAGTGGTTCTATTATTAACAGGGAGAGAAGAGCCCTGGCTGGTGTACCTCAGTGGATTGAACGCGGGCCTGCGAACCACACGATTGCGGTTCGATTCCCAGTCAGGGCACATGCCTGGGTTGCAGGCCAGTTCCCAGCAGGGGACTCATGAGAGGCAACCATACATTGATATTTCTATCCTTCTCTCCTTCCCTTCCCCTCTAAAGATAAATAGCTGTGTTGAGCAAATTTATGACAACTGAAAAGCCATAAAACATCGTGCTCACAGTTCTGGAATACATATCAAGTGTCTTCTGAGAACAAAGCACCATGCTAGGCAGGGTCATAGCTGCTTGTCTGCAGCTGCTTTTGTTTCCCAGGGCAGAAGAGAATGTCAGGTCTATGGTAGACATGGCCAAGGACCAGGTTTCTGGTGATAATTCCCTTGTGAACTGACTGCCATGGAACCCACATTTGCCTACTCAGCTCCCTTTACAAATGGGGCTGCTGGTGACATGAATTAATTTGGTTGAGGTCACCAGTAGTCCAGGCTCCTAACACTGTGCTACACTGCCTGGAGGTCTGCAGGGTGAAGCTGTGGCCCCCTCCTCTGGCATCATCTCAGCCCCAATGGCCAGTGACCTGGCCGGGCCTGCTGGCAGCTCCAGGCTCTACACTGTCTTGGTCAGCAGGGATTTTGGCCAAGGGCTGACCAGGGCTGAGTAGCACGGGGGCTGGGGAGGGAGGGGAGATTCAGGCATGGGCCAGGGAAGGTTTTGGTGACAAGCAGGATCAGTGGTTCAGCCACTGGATCCAGGAAGTGACCGTGCTTTGCACCGAGGGTAAGATCAGTGATTGTCCAATTGAGTCAAGGAATCAGTATGGCTGATGCATTGAGGTAAACGAATAAAAAGTAAGAACAACAAAAAAAGAAATTAAGTAGGCCAGAAAGTGGCAAAGCTGAGCACAATTTCCTGAGATTTCAGTTTATGTTTCATGGGTGTGAATTGGATTAGGATATAAATGTACATTGGGTTAGGATTTCCTGCTGTGGTATCAAGAAAGTGCCCATCCTCAGACCTAGAAGACTTCCTGTTGATGGAGAGAGCTGTTAAGAATAACTAGAACCTTGACTGGTGTGGCTCAGTGGGACCTTGTCCTGTAAACAGTAAAGCCAACAGTTTGATTCCCAGTCAGGGTACATGCCTGGGCTGCAGGACAAGTCCCCAGTTGGGAGCATCCAAGAGGCAACTGATCAATGTTTCTCTCACACAATGATGTTTCTTTCCCTCTCTTTCTCCCTCCCTTCCCCTCTCTCTAAAAAATAAATAAATAAAATCTCAAAAAAAAAGAATAGTGGAAATAATTGCCTTGATCCAAATTTTAAAAAGTATTTTACTTATTGCCCTGAGCAGTGTGGCTCAGTTGGTTGGGCACCACCTCTTGAAGCAAAAGGTTGCCGTTGGATTACCAGTCAGGGCACATGGGGTTTGTGGGTTCTGTCCTGAGTCCCCTCTCTCTAAAAGTAAATAAAGTCTTTAAAAAATATGTTTTACTTATTTATTATTTTATATTACAGGCAATCCAGTTTTTTTAGTTTTATTTATTTTGATTTTTTTCACTTTTTAAAAATGTATTTTATTGATTATGCTATTACAGTTGTCCCATTTACCCCCCTTAATTCCCCTCCACCCTGCACACCCTCTCACACCCACATTCCCCCCCTTTAGTTCATGTCCATGTGTCATAACTTCTTTAGCTTTTACATTTCCCAAACTATTCTTGCCCTCTCCCTGTCTATTTTCTACCTACCATCTATGCATATTCTCTGTCCCTTTCCGTCCTCTCTCCTGCTCCCACTCCCCTGTTGCTAACCCTGCATGTGATCTCCATTTCTGTTTCTGTTCCTGTTCCTGTTCTAGTTCTTTCCTTAGTTTGTTTTTGTTTTAAGTGTAGTTGTTAATAACTGTGAGTTTGCTGTTCTTTCACCGTTCATATTTTTATCTTCTTTTTCTTAGATAAGTCCCTTTAACATTTCATATAATAAGGGCTTGGTGAAGATGAACTCCTTGAACTTGACCTTATCTAAGAAGTGCTTTATCTGCTCTTCCCTTCTAAATGATAGATTTGCTGGATAAAGCAATCTTGGATGTAGGTCCTTGCCTTTCATGACTTGGAATACTTCTTTCCAGCTCCTTGCTGCAAGGTGTCTTTTGAGAAATCAGCTGACAGTCATATGGGATCTCCTTTTTAGGTGACTGTACCCTTATTTCTTGTTGCTTCTAGGATTCTCTCCTTCATTTTAATCTTGGGTAATGTAATTATGATGTGCCTTGGTGTGTTCCTCCTTGGGTCCAACTTCTTTGGGACTCTCTGGGCTTCCTGGATTTCCTGGAAGTCTATTTCCTTTGCCAGACTGGGGAAGTTCTCCTTTATTATTTGTTCAAATAAGTTTTCCACTTGTTGCTCTTCCTCTTCTCCTTCTGGTACCCCTATAATTCAGATGTCAGAATGTTTAAAGATGTCCTGGAGGTTCCTAAGCCTCTCCTCAGTTTTTTGAATTCTTGTGTCTTTATTCTTTTCTGTTTGGTTATTTCTTTCTTCCTTCTGGTCCACTCCATTGATTTTAGTTTCAGTTTTCTTTCCATCACTGTTGGTTCCCTGTGCATTTCGCTTAGTGTAGCCTTCATTTTTTAAATCTAATTTGCGACTAAAATCAACCAGTTCTGTGAGCATCCTGATCACCATTGTTTTGAACTGTGCCTCTGATAGGTTGGCTATCTCTTGGTCACTTAGAAGTATTGGCTCTGGGGCTTTGAGCTGTTCTTCTGCTTGAGCCATAATGTTTTGGTCTGTTCGCACCTGTTAAGTATGAGGGGTGGAGCCTTAGGTGTTCACCAGGGTGGGGCCACACAGTAACTGGGCTGTGACGCTGTATATGGGGGTGGGGTCAGAGAGGGAGCAATGGCGTTTGTTCTGCTCTCTCTTGGATTTTATTCCCCTCTGCCACTTCCCACAAATAAATTGGGCCCTTCTGGTGATGATTCCTGTGTGGGTGGATTTGTGTATGTTCTAGGATCCTGTGGGTCTCTCCAGTGAACTCTCCTGTGAGATTGGGAGCCTCTCCCAGCACCACAACCCCCGAAAGTTTTTCCAGTTGGTGCCTTTAAGCTTTAATTCCCGTTGCTGGGGCCCTGGGTTGCGTGATCTGCCCCACTGTTTGTTTGTTTGTTTGTTTGTTTTCCTGGTTTATCTGTACATGAATGTGTGACCATGGTCATTCAGCTACCTTGCGCCCTCACTGGGTCTTCCCATTGCCACCCCATGCCTGGGAGCTGCCAACCGCTGCCTGCATGCCTGGGACGGTCTGGCAGCTACTGCTTTTTCCTGCTGGGACCCCTCTCGGCCACCACCAACTCCACCCCTCTTACTGGTCTGGATGAATGTTTCATTGTTGTCGAACTTTGATACAGTTCAATTTTCTGTCTGATTTGGTTGTGTTTTTGTTTCTAACTTTTTGTTGTCCTTAAATTTGGTTGTGCAAGAAGGTACAGCATTTCCACCTACGCCTCCATCTTGGCTGCTCTCCTCATTTTTTTGAATTCTTGTTTCTTCATTCTGTTCTGGTTGAATGTTTCTTTTTTCCTTCTGGTCCACTCCATTGATTTGAGTCCCAGTTTCCTTCCCATAACTATTGGTTCCCTGTGCATTTCCCTTCATTTCACTTAGTGTAGCCTTCATTTGTTCATCTAATTTGAGACCAAAATCACCCAGTTCTGTGAGCATCTTGATCACCAGTGTTTTGAACTGTGCGTTTGATTGTTGGCTATCTCTTGGTCGCTTAGTTGTATTATTTCTGGACCTTTGATGTTCTTCCTTTCGGCCATTTTTTTGTCTTGTCATGCCTATTACATATGAGGGACAGAGCCTTAAGTGTTCACCAAGGGCAGGGCAACACAGTAGCTGGGTTGTGACGCTGTATGTGCAGGTGAGGTCCGAGAGGGAACAATGGCCCTTGCTCCATTCTCTGTTGCATCTCAGTCTCTTCCGTCATTTTCCCCTTGGAAACTGGGCCTTTCTGATGCTGATTCCCATGTAAGTGGGCTTGTGTGCCTTCTAGGACCCTGTGGGTCTCTCCAACAAACTCTCCTGTGAGTCTGGGAGTCTCTCCTTGTGCCTCAACCCCCACACGTATTTTCAATCAGTGTTTTGAGGCTTTATTTCCTGGTGCTAGGACCCTGGGTTAAGTGATCTGTCTCACTCCCCAGTTATCTATGCACGAATGTGGGACCGCTGCCCAGTCAGCAAGCCACCTTGCCCACAGTGCCCTGCTTCTCAATTGCTGCCTTGCTGGGTCTGCCCATTGACACCCCATGCCCAGGGTCTGCCAGCCACTACCTGGGCGCCCAGGGTCTGCCTGGTGCTGTCTTGTGTGCCCAGGGTGCCTTGTACACCTAGTGTCACCGCTTCCTGTGCTGTGACCCCTCTCTGCCCAGCCACTCAACTCCGCCCCTCCTACTGGTCTGGATGAATGTGTCTATGTCAGTTCCTTGGCTGTCCAACTTTTATACAGTTCAATTTTCTGTTAGTTCTGGTTGTTATTTTGTTTCTAAATTTTTTTGTCCTTATTTTGGTTGTGTGTCTATCTATGCCTCCATCGTGGCTGGAAGTTCGTCAAGTTTTGTGAAAAGTTAAAACAGTATAGAAATGAACAAATAGTTAGAAAGTTCCCTCCAGTCCCACAGCCCATCCCAGTGCTGGTGAGTGTCAGTGGGTCCTGCAGGGAGGTTTTACTGCTTCTACAAACACCCTTTCCTTTTAGCACAAAGAGGGTTACCTTAACGTGCCTGCTCTTCTGCAACCTGCTTTCTAATTAATAGCTTTTCTTGACTATCTTTTTCTTAAACTTTAGCTTTATTGAAATGTAATTTACAAGTCTAACTATCCACTGATGTAAAGTGTACAGTGCTTTTTAGTATATTCACAGAATCATGCAACCAACACAAAATCAGTTTTAGAACATTTCCACCAACTCCAAAGAAACCCGTTAGTACATTGTTCCCCATTCCTCCCTAGCCCCCAACCTTAGGCAACCACTCATGTGCTTCTGGTCTCTGTAGATTTGCCTGCTCAATACATTTTACATAAATAGAATCATTCAATATGTGGTCTTTTGCAGCTCTCTTCCTTCACTTAGCATGATGTTTTATAGATTCATCATGTATCAGTACTTCATTTCTTTTTGTGGTCGTATCCATTATATGGGTAGACCACATTTTTTTTTTAAAGACTTTATTTATTTATCTTTAGATGGGAAGGGAAGGAGAGAAGGAGAGAAATATCAATGTATGGTTGCCTCTCATGAGTCCCCTGCCAGGGGCTGGCCTGCAACCTAGGCATGTGCCCTGACCAGGAATGGAACCGCGATTGTGTCGTTCGCAGGCCCGTGCTCAATCCCCTGAGCTACACCAGCCAGGGCCACATTTGTTTAATTATTCATCAGTTGATGGACATCAGTTTCCCTTTCTGGCTATTATGAATAATGCTACTCTGAACATGCATACGTGTTTTGTGTAGACATAATTTCATGTCTTTGGAGTATATACGTAGAAGTGGAATTGCTGGATCATTCTGTTTAACTTGTTGAGGAAATACCAGACTGTTTTTCCAAGTGGCTGCACCATTTTATATTCCTATCAATAGTGTACGAGGGTTTCAATTTATCCACATCTTTGCCAACACTTTTTACTTTGCATTTTTTAAAACTATATCTCTCCTAGTGGCTTTGATTTATATGTCCCTAATGGCTAATGATGTTGAGCATCATTTCATGTGCTTTTTGTCCATGTGTATATCTTCTTTAGAGAAATGTCTATTCAAGTCTTTTGCCCATTTTTATTTGGGTTGTCTTTTTATTATTAAATTATATGAGTTATTTATGTAATTCCTTATCAGATATATGATGACCAACATTTTCCCCCATTCTGTGAGTTGTTTCTTCACTCTCTTGGTGGAGTCCTTTGAACCATAAAAGTTTTTAATTTTGATGTCCAGTTTATCTATTCTTTTGTAGTTTTTGCTTTTGGTGTTCTGAGAAATCTTTGCTTAACTCAAGGTCACAAAGATTTTCTTCTAAGAGAGTTTTAGGCCTTATATTGAAGTCTTTGATCCATTTGAGTTAATTTTTGTGTATAGAGTAAGGAAGGGCTTCAACTTCATTCTTTTTCAGTGTGTATCCACTTGTTCTAGCACCATTTGTTGAAAAGATTATTCTTTCCCCATTGAATGGTCTTTGTAAGCTTGTCAAAAATCAGTTGGCTGTAAATGTGAGGCTTCATTTCTGGGCTCTCAGTCCCATTCCAGTGATTTATGTGTCAGCCGTTATGCCTGTCCCAGTTGTTTTGATGGCTTTAGCTCAGTTTTGAATTCAGGAAGTGCGACTCCTCCAACTTTGTTTTTCTTTTTTTCAAGGTTGTTTTGACTGTTCTGGGTCCCTTAAATTTCCTTCCGAATTTTAGAACTTGTTTATCAATTTCTACAAAGCTGCCAACTGGAATTTTTCATAGTGATTGGGTTGAACCTATAGATCAATTTGGGGAGTATTGTCATCATAACAATATTAAATCTGATCTGTGAGCACAGGATGTCTTTCCATTTACTTAGGTCCTCTTTAAATTCTTTGACAAATTTTGTTATTCAGTGTACAAGTCATGCACTTCTTTTTTTTTTAATTTTTATTTATCTTATTTATTTAAAAAATTTTTAAAAGATTTTATTTATTTATCTTTAGAGAGGAAGGGAAGGAGAGAGGGAGAGAAATATCAATGTATGGTTGCCTCTCATGCATCCCCTGCTGGGAACCGGGAACTGGCCTGCAACCCAGGCATGTGCCCTGACTGGGAATCGAACCACGATTGTGTGGTTCGCAGGTCCGCGCTCAATCCACTGAGCTACACCAGCCAGGGCAGTCATGCACTTCTATTGTTAAATTCATTCCCAAGTATTTTATTCTTATTGATGCTATTATAGGTGGAATTGTTTTCTTAATTTCATTTTTTGGATAATTCATTACTAGTATATAGAAATAATACTGATTTTTGTATCCTACAACCTTCCTGAACTCTTTCTTAACTATCTTGCATGTCTGCCTGTCCAGAACTCCCATGGTGACAGTTGCACAGCTTCTCATGGTGTAGAGCAGGCCTCCATGGATGAGCATTGTGGGCTGTTACTGGGAACACTCTGGGGGCCACTAATTCATTCTGGGGATATGAATTGAGTCCCTACACTGCCAGGCACTGTGTGAGACACTGGGACATACACAATAAGTAAATGAGATGATTTCAGCTTGGGCTGTGTACTAGAGGAGTGACTGAGTATGCATTTGAGAGGGTTTCTTAATAATTTTTTATTTTTCAATTACAGTTGACATTCAATGTCTTATTAGTTTCAGGTATATAGCATAGTGATTAGACATTTATATAACTTACAAAGTGACCCCCTTTATAAGTCTAGTATCCACCTGGCATCATACGTAACTATTACAATGTTATTAACTATATTCCCCATGACTGTTTTGTAAATGCCAATTTGTACATCTTAATCCTTTCCCCCTTTTCATTCCACTCCCCAACCCCTCTCCTTCTGGCAATCATCAGTTTGTCTCTGTATCTATGAGTCTGTTTCTGTTTTATTTGTTTATTTTGGTTTTTAGATTCCACATACATGAAGTCATATGGCATTTGTCTTTGTCTGATTTATTTCACATAGCGTAATACCCTCTAGGTCCGTCCATGTTGTTACAGATGGCAAGTTTTCATTCTTTTTTATGGCTTGGTAATAATTCCATAGTATATATGTACCACCACTTTTTTATCCACTTGTCTATTGACTGGCACTTGGATTGTTCCCATATCTTGGCTATATTGTAAATAACATTGTAGTGGGAATAAACATGCATATATCTTTTTAATCATTGCTTTGAGTTTCTTCAGATAAATACCCAGAAGTGGGATTGATGGGTTATATGGTAGGTTTTTTTTTAATTTTAATTTTAATTTTTTTAACCACTGGAGCCATAAAAATTTTATTGATGCAGTAGAACACCAAATATTCACAGTTTATCTCTTACCCTCATCCATCTGCTTGTGCTTTACCAAGGCCTCCAAAGTATTAGCCACCTTTTTACTCATCTAGCCAGATAACCATGACATTACCTATCTAGTGGACCCATATTACATCCCACAGGACGTCCTTCCAGTTCAGACCTCTTTGGGCCAGGCTGCAACCCTCTGGCTGCCACTCTGATCATGCTGTTGATTATAATGATTGTGCCCACTTGGCTTTGAATGGTTATATACTATCACCTGCTTCTCTTCTTTCAGATTCTAATCATTGCCTGTGCTCTCTGTGATCCCTGACTTTCCACAGCATCTTTTCCTGTCAGTTCTGGCCACAGAGAGCAGCCACTACTGAACTTCTTAGTGATGTTTATGTTCCTTTTTTATATCACATTACTTGTTGGTTTGGTAGACAATGTCTCCTTCATACCATTGTGTGGAGCAGTTTAGGATAGCTGGAACTCTTTGAAGGATTGATATCCTTTTACTCTATCATGTGGTCAGAAGGGACCCTGGTGTTGCCTCAGATATGACCAGCACTGTTAAAGAAATGTGGTCCAAATACCCTCCACAAGGGCCTCCAATGAGCAAGTTTTGTCCTCCCACTTGAATTCTCTGTTGTAGAAGCTGCTAGATGTGTTGATTCTGGCAATCAAGATGGCTCTGAGGAGCGGATGGCTGGCCATTTGTCCCTTTTCTGTTATCACTCTTTCCCAAGATTGTTCTTTTTACCTTCGTAATTAATTTCTTAAACTTCTGAGCCATGGTTATTATTGCCCAGACTTCATGAATTTTGCTACAGGAAGGTATTGGTCAAAGTTCATAACATTAAGCCCTTTGAGTTAGTTGAGACCACTGGGAAGCAAATGCTGAGATGAAGTTTGGAGTGTGATAGATTACTTGAGGGTAATGCCTTTTTCTCAGAAGAGGATGCAAAATTCTTTGATGAAGTTCATCCTTTCTTGATACCCCATAACTTAAATACTGTGGTATGTGATTGACTATATTTGGACACACTGGCTCTAAGCTCCAGTACTGGGGCAGCAGCTCAAAAGGGATCAAGGCACATGGGGCAAAACTGAATTGTCTGTCATCAGTCTGGTAGCTGCAGGGGCAGCTTTCTCCTAGACAGCAGTGCTGGCAGAGTCTGTTATCAAGGTAGTTCTATTTTTAATCTTTTGAAGAATGAGAGGGGTTCTTTGAATTGAGGAATCAGAGCAGATTTCTCTAGAAATGTGACTTTTGACCTGAGGTCTAGATGATGAGGAAGAACTCAATGTTAGAAGATTAGGAAGGGTGTTCTTGGCACAAGCTGTAGCAAGTACAAAGGCCTGAGGGGGAATGAGTTCCTCACATTCACAGAACCAGAAGAAAGCCAGTGTGCCTGGGGATACCACAGCCTGAGGAGAGGTGGTTAGAGGCCAGTTAACTCGGGCCTTGGGACCTTAAAAGGCATTGGGATTTTATCAGAAATGTAAAGAGAAGCTGAGGGAGGGTGTTAAGCAGGAGAACCTCTTGATCTAAATGTCCTAAAAAATTACTTTAGTTGCTCAAAGAAGCATTTAGTTTCCCTGCCTTGTTTTAAGCACTGAGTTCTTGGATGTGGAATTACTGGGTTGATGGGTTTGTTCTTTTAAAATGTCCCTGCATGCTGCCTACCAAGTGCCTCCCCAAAAGATAGCTATAGTTTTCCATCTGAGAGCTGGTTCTTGTCATCACCAGTGGCATTCAGGTGAGGTGCCAGTGAGCTAGCCCCTCCCTGCACAAGACCCTGCACCCATTCTCTTTCTTCTCCTTTTCAGGGCCCATTCGGAAGCATTTATCCAGGAACTCTGGCTGTACTGCCCACCCCTGGGGCATAACAGGCACTGTGGGAGCATGGCAGATGAAGACCTCATCTTCCCCCTGGGAGGCATTGATGACAGCCAGACCCCTGGGGCCAGCCAGGAGGTAGACTTTGAGGCAGACAGCGATGAAGATGAAGGTTTCTTCATCTGCCCCATCACTGATGATGGGCACACCATCATCAGGGCACACCAGAATGGCAACTCTAAGGTTAATAACTACTACAGCAACCTAACGAAAAGTGAGCAGTATGGCTCCAGTGCATCTCCAGTGAGCTCCTTCAATTTTAAGGTGAGTGGACCATATCCCCCGTCTGCCCCAGCCCTGATCACCTACCACACAGGTGGGCAATTAGGGTCTCTGGTTGAGGTGTTTCCTGTGTTTCTAGACTCTGAGCAGCCCTGTAAATTCTGGGTCTGAGTCTATGCCTGTGAAGCTGATTGTTGGTTTAAAGCAAGTTCATTACTGTCAACCAGTGTTTAGCTGCTCAGGATGCACTTTTGAGTTGTGAAAACCTTGACTAACTTTTTAAGAAATAGAAGAGAATGGAAGAGATTAGAAAATATTGGAAGGCACTACAAATTATAAAGATTTTATTTTTTGGAATGTATAGATACACGTTTGCGCACATCAATGTGGTGATCAGCTTAGCTTCTCCATATATACCAGTTATTACATATTTTTATTTTACCCAGTGTCTGCATGTGTGGTTCCAAGGATGGGATGTGAAATGTCATCATTTGTGTTGGTTGCAGTCAAAAAAGCCACTGCTTATGTTTGGGCATCCCTTTTCTGGATTGAGGAAAAGGGCACTTGTTTTGTTAGGGATTTGTGTTCATATCATGGCAAAGCTTGTATAAAAGAGAGGAAGAAGGGGGATGTTACTGAATTTTTTTATAACTGATGGTGAAAAAATTCTAAATGTAATACTGTTGTCCTTATTTAATTTAATCCTCACAAACGGGTGAAATGCCTAGTAGGCAAAATGCCTGTTACCATTTAGGGACTTGAAATTGTAATTATTTTTTTCTAACTTCTGTATTACTCTGTTTTTAGAAAATAATTCTAGTTTTTGGACAGTGGGATATTTTTTTTTTCAGGGTCAGAATTCTAGTTTGAATCCCTCTGGGGCAGGCAGCTCCAGAAATAGTCCTGTGGGTCTCCTCTAAGGTTAGGGGGCCACTAAAGTGTCAGGCTGTGGCTTGACCTACTTGCCTGTTGAGTGGAGGCTTCTGAAACAGATTGAGCCTCATGGGAAGAGCAGGAGGGCTGTGTGGCCTGCTGTCTGTTCATTTTAGGTCAGGAAGGCTCAAGGACATGTGGATCTCTATGTTGTCCCAGAGGGGCCTGAGGGGGCTACTGAAACAGAAACCAGCTCACACTAGTTTAAGGGAAAAGGGGAATTTTCTGTAAAAGTCTATGATTATTTCTTGGGACTCAGGGATAGAAGGGCTGTCTGGCTTTCAAGGGGACAGATCCAGGACCCTGAAAGCAGTAGTACTATCTCTGTCTATCTTGTCGCTCAATCTCTCTGCTTATTTTTTATTCTTCTCTGCCCTTCAGTCTACACGGTGGGAAAGTGGACCCCTCAAAAGCCCATGATCCCCTCATTCCAGATGGAGCCACATGCAAAGACACATTTGACCTTCTTCCTCCCAATTCCATGAATAGAATCTGCTTGGCCTAGCCTGAGTCAGGCATTCTCCACCTCTTATCCAGTCATTTCTAGCCAGGGCATGGGATGAGGAAGGTGGGGGTCAGCAGAGAAGAGGGGCGTTTTCCAGAGCAGGAGGATCCCGGTGGCCTCCTAGAGGGCAGACCCAGGAGGGGCTCTATCCCCATCAGCCTGTTCTCAGGAACTGGGGGTCTGGTTGGGGCCTTTGGGCAAACACTGGGTGGGTCCCCAAGCTGAAGGGTCTCAGATGTAGAGGGACACAGTCTCTGAACACAGAAACACAGTATGGTAAAGATTTTAAAGGAAGTAGACTGAGTGATCCAGACAAAGAGGTTTGGGTTTAGGATGTGAGCTTCATGATGGAGGACCTGTGCTGGTTTATTGCTCATCCCAGTGCCTCAAGCCATGCTGTGCACATGGTAGGTGCTCTGTTTGGTATCAGCGAGGTGATGGTCGAATGCTGTGAGCTCACTTCAGTGTGGGTGCTGTGTTTCAAAAGGACAGAGAGAAGATATGATAGTATTTACATAAAACATAAATCCTGGTGGGCCATTTCACAGTTGTTATAAAATAAAAATATTTATAGCTCAAATGGCAATTCCATCTCCAAAATTCATCCTCTGCCAAAATGTTCCCACCCGGGGTGCTGTTGGCATTTTGAGAGGGACAGCTCTTATTGGATATTCAGCATGCCTGGCCCCAGATCACAAAATGCCCCATTTCCCCCACTTGTTATGACAACCCAAAATGTTCTCCATAATATATTTGCAAAGCCCACGTGGGGAGGTGCTGCCCTCTATTGAGAACCAATAGAGAAATGTTTGTACAAGTGCTCAGATTTAAATATTCAAAGATGTGCTTTGTTTCTATTGTTTGTAATAAAGAAAATATATAAATGGCCCAAAGGTCCATTCAGAGGAGCCTATTTATAGACTATGGTTCAAACAGAGGGCTCTATTTATATTAGAACAGAGATGACCTTTCTATGTGATTTGAGTTGAACACTAGGCCAAGATATATAAATATTTTATGGGAGAAAGAAATCTGTGACAAGTCCTTGGCACAGTGCTGATTTATAAAACCATCTGTTTTGATTTTCATGTGCTGTTTTGTTTATACATGCTGATAAGTAAAAAGCAAGTGGAAATATAATATGATCCCACTTTTATCAAAAAAACATGTCTATATACATATATTATTTTTTGCATGGCAAAAACTTACCGAAAATTGCATCCAGCAGTCAACAGTGATTCTCTCTGAGGGAGAGAATGCAGTTAAGGGGACTTTGATGATCTACATGATATATATTTTACTTTTTAAAAAGATTTTATTTATTTTTGACTTCTGGCCAAGACGGAAGCATAGGTAGATATGCTTTGCTTCCTTGCACAACCAACAGAAGGATAACAACAAATTTAAAAACAAAAAAAATGAAAGAACTGCCAGAAAGTTGAACTGTATGGAAGTCTGACAACCAAGGAGTTAAAGAAAACATCCAGACTGGTAGGAGGGGCAGAGATGGACAGCTGGGGTAGAGAGGATATGAGACAAGGTGACAGACTGGGTGGGCAAGGTGGCACTTGGCAGATTGAGTGGTCCTACATTAGCAAACAGATAATTCCAGGAGGAACAACTGGGGAGCAAGACAGACTGTAAAACCCAGGGTTCCAATACAGGGAAATAAAGCCTCAGAACCTCTGGCTATAAAAACCTGTGAGAATTGCAGCAGCGGGAGAAACTCCCAGCCTCACAGAAGAGTTCGAAGAGTTTATTGGAGAGACTCATAGGGTCCTAGAACATACACAAGCCCACACACCTAGGAATCAGGTGGGCCTAATTCACTTGTGGGTAGCAGGGGAAGTGGCTGAAAGTGGGGCGAGTGGCATTATTCCCTCTCTGAGCCCACCCCCACATATAGCATCACAATGTAGTGACCTGGGTTGTCCCACCTTGGCAAATATCTAAGATTCTGCCCCTTACTACATAACAGGCACACCCAGTCAAAAAATATGGCCCAAATGAAAGAACAGATCAAAGATCCAGAAAAAGAACTAAGTGATAGGAGATAGTCAACCTATCAGATGCAGAGTTCAAAACACTGGTTATCAGGATGCTCACAGAAATGATTGAGTACAGACACAAAATAGAGGAAAAAGTGAAGGCTATGCAAAGTGAAATAAAGAAAAATATATAGGGAACAGTGAAGGGAAGGAAACCAGAAATCAAGTCAATGGTTTGGAGCAGAAGGAAGAAATAAACATTCAACCAGAACAGAATGAAGAAACAGGATTCAAAAAAATGAGGAGAAGCTTGGGAACCTCTGGGACAACTTTAAATGTTCCAACATCTGAATCATAGAGGTGCCAGAAGGGGAAGAGGAAGAGCAGGAAATTGAAAACTTATTTGGAAAAAATAATAAAGGAAAACTCCCCCAATCTAGTGAAGGAAATAGACTTCCAGGAAGTCCAGGAAGCTCAGAGAATTTCAAAGAAGTCGAATTTACCTAAGATACATCCTAATTAAATTAACCAAGATTAAAGATAAGGAGAGACTCTTAAAAGCAGTGAGAAAAGGAGACTGTTACCTACAAAAGAGTTCCCTTAAGACTATCAGCTGATTTCTCAAAAAATCAGGAAAGAAGGGACTGAAAAGAAATATTCAAAGTCGTGAAAGTCAAGGACCTTCATCCAAGATTATTCTATCCAACAAAGCTTTCATTTAGAATGGAAGGGCAGATAAAGTGCTTCCCAGAGAAGGTCAAGCTAAAGGAGTGCATCATCACCAAGCCCTTATCATATGAAATGTTAAAGGGACTTATCTAAGAAAAAGAAGATGATCAAAACTATGAACAGTAAAATGACAACAGACTCACAACTATCAACAACTGAACCTAAAAAACAAAAACAGAAACAAACTAAGCAAATAACTAGAACAGGAACAGAATCTCAGAAATGGAGATCACGTGGAGGGTTATCATTGGAGAATGGATCGGGGGAGAATGGGGGAAAGGTACAGGGACTAAGAAGCATAAATGGTAGGTACAAAATAGACAGAGGGAGGTTAAGCATAGTATGGGAAATGGACAAGTCAAAGAACTTATATGTGTGACTCATGGACATGAACTAATGGGGCAAATGCTGGTGGAAGGTGTGGTACAGGGCAGAATGGAATAAAAGAGAGGAAAATAGGGGACAACTGTAATAGCATAATCAATAAAACATACTTAAAAATAAATAAAAGTTTTATTAATATTTTTAGAGAGTGGGGAAGGGAGAGAGAAAGGGAGAGAAACATTGATCAGTTGCCTCTTTATTTTTTAAACATTTTATTTATTTATTTTTAGAGAGAGGAGAAGGGAGGGAGAAAGAAAGGAAGGGAAACATCAATGTTTGGTTGCCTCTCACACACCCCCTACTGGGGATCTGGCCTATAACCCAGGCATGTGCCCCGACTGGGAATCAAACCGGTGACCCTTTGGTTTGCAGGCCAACGCACAATCCACTGAGCCACACCAGCCAGGGTGATCAGTTGCGTCTTGTGCACTCCCCAAGCGGGGACCAAACCTGCAACCCAGGCATGTGCCCTGACCAGGAATTGAACCAATGACCTTTCTGTCCTCAAAGTATATCTAACCCACTGAAACACACCAGTCAGGAGTTATTGATTGATTCTTGCATGTGCCCTAACCAGAGATCAAATCCACATCATTGGCATAACAGAATAATGCTCCAACCAACTGAGACATCAAACTGGGCCAACAGAGATAGTTTTGGGTAAGAAGTGACTTGCTCTTTTCTCCTTCTCTCTCATTTCTGTTTTCCAGAATAAGTATATCTGTGTTTTACATTTTTTTAAGAGAGTGGGAAATTGTATTTTAAAATACTGTTTTTTAGGCCTGAAAATACCTTGGGGATCACTCCACATCAGCACACACAGATCTCTTTTTTAAGGTGGATTAAATTGTATTCTGTCATCTGAGGTGCGTGGACTTATTTAGGCAGCCCCCTGCTTGAGCTTTCATTTCTTTTTTGCCCCCTGTCATAATCAGTGCTATAATAAATGTGCTTCTACAGATATCTAGGCAAACTTTTTAAAAGCTTAAATTTTATAATATGTAAATATTATATGAACAAGATAAAAATAATTAAAACTATAAAAATGATATACTGTACATTGAAAAGCCTCCCACCTCTGATCTGTTCCCTGGGGGGCTATCTTTTCTTGCAAGGACAAACATACCAGCCAGAACTTTCCCAGCAGGCAGAGTGTGTGTGTGTGTGTGTGTGTGTGTGTGTGTGTGTGTTTGTCTATCTATGTCTGCAGGTGTTACTCATACCAGTTTATTTAACCTCCATGGAAAACCTTGATGATTAGCATTTGACAGATAGTAAGCCTGAGCCTCTGAATTTAACCACTTGGTGCCCTTCACAACTGCCGCATATATAGTCTTGCGTATTCTGTCCGTATTTTTTTAATGGCTAAATATCATGCCATTGACTGGAAGCAGCATAATATATATAGCCAATCCTCTTGGTTTTTGAGGTCGTTTCCAGGTTCTTCATAGTAAAAACAGTGCTTCCATATTATCCCTGTGTGTATGTTTTTGTGCCCGTGTAGGTGTGTGCGGCCGGCTAAAACCCCTAGTGTTGGAAGGGCTGAAGCAAGTGTTTGTGGGTTTAGAACTTGGCTAGGCATTGCTAGTTATCCTACAAAGTTGTTGCAATAGCATCTGTGGCCCCCCACGATGCATGGGCACCACTACTTCCCATGCCCTTGTCAGCTGACTAGGTGATGACACTGATCATTTCAACCATGCAGCTCAGAGCTTAGTCAAGGGACAGCTATCCCCCAGAATGACACGAAGGAGCCAGTGTTTGATGACTCACTAAGGAAAGAGGCATCTCTGCCCACCTGAGCCCTGAGAGGCCATACCCTGGCAGCACTGGGCTTCCTCCCCTGCCCAGTGACTGACCACAGGATGCTCTGTGGTCAGTTCTGTGCTCTACGTGCACCTCTGGGAATGCACACTTAGAAAGGGAAGCTTAGGCATCCTTGGTTCAAACAGCTTTGGACCTCCAACAAGATAAGGGCCTGCTGGGTAGATGAAGGAAAAAGAGTGATACTGGCACTGGACAGGGCCACCTGGTGACCTGGGCTGAGGACAAAAGGAGGCATAGGAGATTCAAGTCAGGCTGTGGATACTCATCTTTCCAAAGAATGTACTTGTGCTAAAATGCCCACATCATTTGTGGAAATGTTGGGACATAAGGATCCCCCTTTTATTTTATTTTGTAAAATTTTTTAACATCATTAATGAAATAGAATTCATATGCCATACAATCTACCCATTTAAAATGTATGATTCAGTGGCTTTTGGTATATTCATATATGATGCATCCACATCACCACATCAATTTTAGCCCATTTTCATTACCCTAAAAAGAAACCCCATACCTTTTAGCCACCACCCTCAGTGTTCCCATCCAACCCAACCTCTGGCAACCACTAATCTACTTTCAGTCTCTGTGTTCACCTTTTCTGGACATTTCATATAAATAGGATTATCTAATATGTGGCCTTTTGTGTCTGGCTGCTTTCACTCAGCATAGTGTTTTCCACACTCACCCATGTTGTGACTGTCAGTACTTCCTTCTTTTTTATTGCTGAATATTACTCCATCATATGAATAGACCACCTTTTGTTAATCCATTCATTAGCTGATGCACATTTGGGTTGTTTCTCCTTTTTGGATATTATGAACAGTGCTACACAAATCTTGGTGTGGACATGCTTTTATTTCTTTTGCGTAGATACTTAGGAATTGCTGGGTTATGTGGTCACACTCTATGTTTGGATCTAATTCTTTTTGTGAAAGAGCAGGCAACTGGGCTCGACAAGTTTGGGTGTGAGTCCTGGGTCTCCATGTCTGTAGGCAAGTTACCTCCCTGCTTTCTGAGCCTCCGGTATCTCATCAAGGGACTGGGAACTGTCGTACCTGCCTGTCTGCACCTAACAAGGTTGCCAGGATCCTGTCAGGGAGGGGCTCCCAGGAGTCCAGGGCATCATGTCATCCTATTGCTTTTGCTTTGTTGTTATTGTCTCCAGCCTTCCCATCGTGTCCGCTCTAGCCATGTCTCTGAATCTCACTGGTTGAAGAGGAATCAGCTGCTGCTACTGTTTTTGACAAAGATTTCTTCAGGTTTTTCAGCTTTGTTTCTTTTATAGTAATTTGTTTTATTGATCATAGAAGTAATTTGTCTTCCTTGCAGAAAACAATGAAAGTACAGATACAATTTCTATTAAGGACTTTCAGCCAAGATGGAGGCATAGGTAGACAAACTGTGCCGCCTCGCACAGCCAAAATTGAGGACAACAGAAATTTAGAAACAAAAAAAACAACTGGAACTGACAGAAAATTGAACTATATGGAAGTCCGACAACCATTCACCCAGATTGGTAGGAAGGACGGAGTTGATGGCTGGTGTAGACAGGTGGCAGCAGGAAAAAAGCTGCGGCTGGCAGACCCTGGGCATGGGGTGCCAATGGGGTCAGATACAGTGAGGTGTGCAAGGTGCCTGGCTGACCTCGGTCACACATTTGTGTGCAGATAAACGAGGCGAAAATGGGCAGCAAGGCGACCTCACAACCCAGGGCCCCAGCATGGGAACATAAAGCCTAAAAGCACCGACTGAAAACACCTGTGGGGGTTGAAGCTCAGAGAGAGACTCCCAGCCTCACAGGAGAGTTCGCTGGAGAGACCCACAGGGTCCTAGAACATACACAAACCCACCCACATGGGAATCAGCACCATAAAGGCTCAGTTTGCTTGGGGGAAGTGGCAGAAGGGACTGAAATCCGAGAGAGTGGCGTAAGAGCCATTGTTCCCTCTCGGACCCCACCCCCACATACAGAGTCACAACACAGTGACTGGGTTACCCTGCCCTGGTGAACACCTAAGGCTCCACCCCTCACTACATAACAGGCACACAAGACCAAAAAAAATGGCCCTAATGGAAGAAAAGATCAACGCTCCATAGCAAATACAACTAAGTGACCAAGAGATAGCCAGCCTATCAGATGAACAGTTCAAAGCACTGGTAATCAGGATGCTCACAGAATTGGTTGAATCTGCTCGCAAATTAAATGAAAAAATGAAAGCTACATTAAGTGAAATGAAGGAAAATGCACAGGGAACCAACAGTGATGGAAAGAAAACTGGGACTCAAATCAATGCAGTGGAACACAAGGTAAAAAGAAACAACCAAACAGAAAATGAAGAAACAAGAATTCAAAAACATGAGGAGAGGCTTAGGAACCTCCAGGACATCTTTAAACGTTCCACCATCCGGATTATAGGGGTACCAGAAGGGGAAAAGAAACAGCCACGAGTGGAAAACCTATTTGAACAAATAATAAAGGAGAACTTCCTCAGTCTGGCAAAGGAAATAGACTTCCAGGGAGTGCAGGAAGCTCAGAGAGTCCCAAAGAAGTTGGACCCAAGGAGGAACACACCAAGGCACATCATAATTACATTACCCAAGATGAAAATGAAGGAGAGAATCCTAGAAGCAGCGAGAGATAGGGGGACAGTCACCTACAAAGGAGTTCCCATCAGACTGTCAGCTGATTTCTCAAAAGAGACTTTACAGGCAAGAAGGGGTTGGAAGGAAGTATTTCAAGTCATGAAGGTCAAGGACCTACATCCAAGATTGCTCTATCCAGCAAAACTTTCATTTAGAATGGAAGGGCAGATAAAGCACTTCTCAGATAAAGTCAAATTCAAGGAGTTCATTATCACCAAGCCCTTATCATATGAAATGTTTAAGGGACTTATCTCAGAAAAAGAAGATGATCAGAAATATGAACAGTAAAATGACAACAAACTCACAACTATCAACAACTGAACCTAAAAAACAAAAATGAACTAAGCAAACAACTAGAACTGGAAGATTCACAGAAACAGCGATCACATGGAGGGTTAGCAACAGGGGAGTGGGAGGAGGAGAGAGAGGGAAAAGGTGCAGAGAATAAGTAGCATAGATGGTAGGTAGAGAATAGACAGGAGGGGGCAAAAATAGTGTGGGAAATGTAGAAGCTAAAGAACCTTTGACACATGGACATGAACTAAAGGGGGGAATGTGGGTGGGAGACGGTGTGCAGAGTGGAGGGGAATGAAAGGGGGAAATCGGGCAACCGTAATAGCATAATCAATAAAATATATTAAAAAATTTAAAAATTGCTATTAAGGTCTTAGTGTATATTTAAGACTTTTCTATATTTCAGTATAAATACAGATGCAAATCAATACTTAGAGAATTTATGACAATAGGACCATGCTCTCTGTGCTCTAGTTACCTGTTTTTTTCTGGGCAATCAAGGTCGTGCATGTCTTCACACATCAGTAAATATGGATCTAGTTTATCGTATTTTTAATGGCTTCATGGAAGCCCTTTGTATGGATATACCCCATTTCTTTAAGCATTTCCTCTTGTGGGATACTTAGACAGTTTCTAGTTTTTTGCTGCTATATTTAATCTGCTTTTCTTAGACATTGCACGAAACCTCTAAGTGCACATGGCCCAGAGTGGGGCAGCCACACAGCATTGTTGGCCTCTTCCCATCCCAGAGCATGACTCTGTGTTCCCACTTCATCCCCTTTCTTTTATTTGTTCTTGGGCATGGTTTATTGTTGGCCAGGAGGGCAGAGTGGGCTGACACAGAGCCATAGCTCCTAAAGTCTATAGAAGTGAAGATGGAAAAAACACACTTTATAACATCCACTTGCTGAATGCAGCTGTTGATGTATGGAGAAGGCCTCTGGGAGCGACAGGTGCCTCCTCGTGTAAGATCTGAAGGCCTTGTTTGCTGTGACAGTGATAAAAACAGTGATATAAAAATGGCAGCCATAACATTTTATATTCCAAAGAAACTGCAGAGACATTATTCACATGTCCAACCTCACTTCTGGCATATCCCAGGAAATTTAGTTTATTTACTTATTTTTAAGTACATTTTATTAATTATGCTATTACATTTGTCCCATTTGCCCCTGTTCTTTCCTCTCTACCCTGCACACCCCTCTCCCACCCACATTCCCTCCATTTAGTTCATGTCCATGTGTCAAAGGTTCTTTAGCTTCTACATTTCTCTTACTATTCTTGCTCCCTCCTATTTTCTACCTACCATCTATACTACTTATTCTCTGTCTCTTTCCCCCCTCTCTTCTCCCACTCTCCTGTTGCTAACCCTCCATGTGATCGCTGTTTCTATGGTTCTGTTCCTGTTCCAGCTCTTTACTTAGTTTGTTTTTGTTTTAGGTCTGGTTGTTAATAATTGTGACTTTGCTGTCATTTTACCATACATGTTTTTTATCTTATTTTACTTAGATGAGTCCCTTTAACATTTCATAAAATAAAGGCTTGGTGATAATGAACTCCTTGAATTTGACCTTATCTGAGAAGTGCTTTATCTGCCCTTCCATTCTAAATGAAAGTTTTGCTGGATAGAGCAATCTTGGATGTAGGTCCTTGCCCTTCATGACTTGAAATACTTCCTTCCAACCCCTTCTTGCCTGTAAAGTCTCTTTTGAGAAATCAGCTGACAGTCTCATGGGAACTCCTTTGTAGGTGACTGTCCCCCTATCTCTCGCTGCTTCTAGGATTCTCTCCTTTATTTTCATCTTGGGTAATGTAATTATGATGTGCCTTGGTGTGTTCCTCCTTGGGTCCAACTTCTTTGGGACTCTCTGAGCTTCCTGCACTCCCTGGAAGTCTATTTCCTTTGCCAGACTGAGGAAGTTCTCCTTTATTATTTGTTCAAATATGTTTTCCACTCGTGGCTGTTTCTTTTCCCCTTCTGGTACCCCTATAATCCGGATGGTGGAACGTTTAAAGATGTCCTGGAGGTTCCTAAGCCTCTCCTCATTTTTTTGAATTTTTGTTTCTTCATTTTCTGTTTGGTTGTTTCTTTTTACCTTGTGTTCCACTGCATTGATTTGAGTCCCAGTTTTCTTTCCATCACTGTTGGTTCCCTGTGCATTTTCCTTCATTTCACTTAATGTAGCTTTCATTTTTTCATTTAATTTGCGAGCAGATTCAACCAATTCTGTGAGCATCCTGATTACCAGTGCTTTGAACTGTTCATCTGATAGGCTGGCTATCTCTTGGTCACTTAGTTGTATTTGCTATGGAGCGTTGATCTTTTCTTCCATTAGGGCCATTTTTTTTGGTCTTGTGTGCCTGTTATGTAGTGAGGGGTGGAGCCTTAGGTGTTCACCAGGGCAGGGCAACCCAGTCGCTGTGTTGTGACTCTGTATGTGGGGGTGGGGTCCGAGAGGGAACAATGGCTCTTACGCCACTCTCTCGGATTTCAGTCCCTTCTGCCACTTCCCCCAAGCAAACTGAGCCTTTATGGTGCTGATTCCCATGTGGGTGGGTTTGTGTATGTTCTAGGACCCTGTGGGTCTCTCCAGCGAACTCTCCTGTGAGGCTGGGAGTCTCTCTCTGAGCCTCAACCCCCACAGGTGTTTTCAGTCGGTGCTTTTAGGCTTTATGTTCCCATGCTGGGGCCCTGGGTTGTGAGGTCAGCCTTGCTGCCTGTTTTCCCCTGGCTTATCTGAGAACAAAGGTGGGACTGCCAGGTCAGCCAGCTGCCTTGCGTACAGTGTCTCTCTTCACAATTGCCGCTTTGCTGGGTTTACCTCTTGGTACCCTGCGCCCCGGGATCTGCCAGCAGTTGTCTGAGCATCCAGGGTCTGCTCGCTGCCATTTTGTGCATCTGGGGTGTCTTGGGTGCCCTATGCCACCACTTTTTGTGCTGCGATCCCTTTCCACCTGGCTGCCCAACTTCACCCTGCCTACTGGTCTGTATGAATGTGCCTATTTTAACTCCTTGGTTGTCCAACTTCCATACAGTTCAATTTTTTGTCAGTTCTGGTTGTTATTTTGTGTCTAAATTTTTGTTGACCTTATTTTGGTTGTGTGAGGAGGCACAGTGAGTCTACCTATGCTTCCATCTTGGCTGGAAGTTTCCAGGAAATTTATTTTTCTTACTGCTATTACATTTTTATTTTGTGCTCTCTGGCTTTGAAGAACCAAATCCTTCCTGTTCTCTAGGCAAGGTTATGTTTTCTTTTTTATGAAACTGCCTAGACCCCTGTTCTGTGTAAGGTTCATTAGCCCCCTCAACAGCTGAGTTTTAAGATCTTTAGAACTAGAGAATGTTAGAGCTGGCAGGGCCTTAAGAATCATCTACCCCAGTGAATTTTATGCACTTAAATGATTCTTATAGTTAAGAAATGCAAACAGTGCAAATAAAACTGAAGTCTCCTTGAGCAACTTCGCATCCTCTTCTGTTTCCAGAGAGAAGCATTGCATCCATTAGGTGTAAGTCACTTTTCACACCTCTTTTAATGCTTTTGTGTATAAATATACTTTTATGTATTTATCTACAGACTCAAATACACCTTAGAAATCTGTGGTAGTGATTTGTGGATTTCTGCCACAATTAAATGGTGCCATATCATTTGTATTATGTAGTAACTTGGTTTTTTTCCTAAACCATAAGTCTTAGAGAGTTCTCATGTAAGCACCTTGATCTTTTTAATGACTGCATATACAAGTACAGTCGTGTGTGGCTTAACAGCAGGGCACATTCTGAAAAACATGTCATTAGGTGATTTCATCATCATGAATATCAGAGTATACACCTGAATAGTACAGCCTCCTACACACCTCAGCTGTGTGGTAGAGCCTAGTGCTCCCAGGCTGCAAACGTGTACAGCCTGTTATGTCCTTAATACTGTAGATGGTACACCTTTAGGGTACTCACCAGAAAGGGAGCCTGCAGGCCTGGAAATTGCTCTGTGTGAGTCAGTGAGTGAGTGGCAAGTCAATGTGAATGCCTGGGGCATTACTGTGCAGTAGAAGAAGAAGATAGGACAAAAGACTCTTTATAATCAGGTAGTTTGACATTTGAAGAAATTGGATCCTAGCTCAGAGCACTGTGATTGAATTTCTGCCAAGCTCAAGGAATATGGGTAAGTGAGACAGTTTTTCTGTGCTTTTCTAGACTGCAAAACCTCTGGAAGCACTGAAGGCCGCTCTGTGTGAAAATGGGTAGTTCCTTCCTTCAGTCACTCCTTCATTCATTGAAATAGACATGTAGAAAAGCATTGAGCATAATGGAAAAAATGTGTCTTTGGATTAAAATCTTGGCTTTGTCATGTACTCTAGCAGTGTGACCTTAGTTAAGTCACTTTACTTCTCTGAGCCCTAGTTGGTGTGTATGGAGTTAACCATCACCCATTACTGCCATTTATCTTCCCAGAGGCCCTGACCTGGGATCTTAGCACAGCACTAATTAGACAGAGACATATATGACTTGAAAAATTTGAGGAGATTTTATTGAATGAAATTATCTAGTTGGTGGAAATGAATTATCAAAAAGTAGTAAATGCCCACAAAATTTTATATAAATTAAGTTTCTTTCCACGTTGCAATGCAATCTTCTTTCCTTCCTTTTTTCTTCTCTGCTTCCCTTCCGCTTTCCCTCTTGTCCTTCTTCTCATCTTTCTCTTTACATTTTTTCCCCACCAGCCTTTTCCCCTCACCACAGCAATTCACTTCATCTATGGGTTAACTTATGTTCTGTGTGTAACTTATGTGTAACTGTGACCTTGTAAACACTGTACACTTAGACTACACTAAATTTATAAAGTGACATGAGGTTAAATCAAGCACAAGAGAAAATAATGCAATCAAAAGATGCAATAAATACTTGATGTACTTTTTTATAAATAGAAAGACTGCACTGTAAAATAACAACTAAAAGTGTAGTATAGTAAGTCCATACCTGAGCATCGTAGTCATTTATGATCATTATCAAGCACTACGGCATTGTAACTGCTACAACGTCACTTAGCAATAGGAATTTTCAGCTTCATTGTAATCTCATGGGACCACAGTCATTGACTGAAATATCATTGTGCATCAAGTGTAATCATCAAGATGATTCAAGATGAAATCATCTCCCTATAGTCAGGCAGGTTGTTTGCAGTGTCCAACTGTTATATAGCATTATAAGTGCTGAGCATCTTTGGACCAGCTCACCTGGATATACCTGGATAGGTGATCAGAATGGCTGGGTCACATATCACTGAGGAAAGCTCATAGTCAATGGTGGCAGCACTTGCTCCCACTGCCTTCACAGTGTCTGACAGTACTCACTTCCCAGGCCTCCATGAACACCTGTTTTTCCTAACCTGGTGGGTAAAATAGTACACCTGTGATTTCAGCTCAGGCAGGAGTTGTTTACCTGTAATAAGTACTGTAACCTCAGTGAGCCATTATTTCTGGTGGGAACATCTCTACCCCAGGTTTGGGAGCAGGAAAAAGTTGGCCCCTAGTAGTCACAACGTTCTTCATTGTTGTTAATAAACAAGGAAGTATGTGTTCTCACAGTTAATCAGCAGTGGATGGGACCAGAGTCAAGGGAACCGAATCTGAGGACAGGACTTTTTATACTGTGCTCTTAAAAAACATCAGTTGCATTAAACCCATCTGTTGCGAATAAAATATGTCTCTTTTTCTGGATTTTTGGAACAAAGTAAGTTTGATGCTGAAAAATAACACTCTAATTCTAAAATACTTTTTTCTTGATTGTTTTTTGGTTGGTGACTCAGCCTCCAGCCAGGAGGTAATTTCTGTTGGTGCTCGTTATTGAGTGTGGGGGCCCTGCTTTGGTGTCTTATGGAGCATTTGAGTCACCAGTTGAGAGGGGTGCAGTTGGACCCCTGAGGTGTTTGTGTGCCTCAGGCACAGGAACAGGCTTCTAAATAGGCAGGGTCAGATAACCGACCCTGTCACTCACAGCAGCTGGAGTACAGGAGAGAACTGGCACTTTTGTAAAGTACAGAAATTCAGAAACTCCCTTAGTTGTAAATGTGTCTGTCAGCTATAAGGTTATTTATAACAGGGAAAAGCCAGTGACAGCTTCAGAGTCTACCTGTAGCAAATTGTAGGCAAATGGTTAAGTCAATAATGATGAACCCATACTGTAGATTATTATGCCAACTAACTACCTTGTAAATTCACAATGTCATGTTTGTGTTAAAAATTTTAAGTAGTTTGTGCATTGCCTATTGGAATGTAACTTAGGAGATCTTTTTCTGGAAAAAAACTCCAAACATGTAAATTTTAAGCATGATCCAGCAATTAGACTTCTAAGAGGTTTGTCCTACTGAGATCTTGCACAGTACAGAAAGGTTTAACACGAGGCTGTTCACTTCAGCAGTGTTTGTACTAGGAAGTATTGGAGAGGATCCAACTATCCATGAACTGAGGGAAAAATACCTCAAGGTACATTTATACAATTATGTATCTTACAACCAGAGAGGGAAATGAGGTCAATCCAGCCTGTCTGTCTATGACATGGAAAGCAATTAAATAGCTATAAAAGCAATTAAATTAGGTTTTTAAAAACAAAAGATGAGGCTGTTTTGAGACTTGGGGTTGTTTTGACCATGACACTTGAGAATTAGAATTCTCTGTTTTTCATAATGTGCCTTAGTCATCTTTCCAAGTAGCTCCGAAAGAGCCCTGGTTCTCATCAGTTTTGAAAGTTTTGGATGATGTTATTAGTCATCACAACTGAGACAGGAGTAGGGGAGGGCACTGTAGGCATTGGATTTTTCATATCCTCAGGACACTGGCACTGTCACAGAAACCTGTTGGTAATTATCTGAGCCCAGACTTTAGTGCTCTGTTAATATAAAGGCAGCCTATTTTTGTGTGGTTTTTTAAAAAGATTTTGGGTTTTTTTAAAAATATAGTTTATTGACTATACCATTACAGTTGTTCTATTCCCCCCTTCATTCCCCTCCACCTGCACACTCCCTCCCCCACCATTCTCCCCCCTTAGTTTATAACCACGTGTCTCAACTTCTTTAGATTCTATATTTCCCCCACTATTCTCGCCCTCCCCCCTATCTATTTTCTACCTACCATCGATGCTATTTTCTGTGCCTTCTCCCCCCTTCTCCTCCTCCCACCCCCCTGTTGCTAACCCTCCATGTGTTCTTCATTTCTATGGTTCCACTCCTGATCTAGCTGTCCTCTTGGTTTGCTTTTGTTTTAGGAGTGGTTGTTAATAACTGTGTGTTTGCTGTCCTTTCACTGTTGATATTTTTCATCATCTCTTTCTTATATAAGTCCCTTTAGCATTTCATATAATAAGGGCTTGGTGATGATGAACTCCTTGAACTTGACCTTGTCTGAGAAGCACTTTATCTGTCCTTCCATTCTAAATGAAAGTTTTGCTGGATAAAGCAATCTTGGCTGTAGGTCTTTGGATTTCATGACTTGGAATACTTCTTTCCAGCCCCTTCTTGCCTGTAAGGTCTCTTTTGAGAAATCCGCTGACAGTCTGATGGGTACTCCTTTGTAGGTGACTGTCCCCTTATCCCTTGCTGCTTCTAGGATTCTCTCCTTCATTTTAGTCTTGGCTAATGTAATTATGATGTGCCTTGGTGTGTTCCTTCTTGGGTCCAACTTCTTTGGCACTCTCTGAGCTTCCTGGATTTCCTGGAAGTCTATTTCCTTTGCCAGACTGGGGAAGTTCTCCTTTATTATTTGTTCAAATAAGTTTTCCACTCGTGGCTGTTTCTTTCCCCCTTCTGGTACCCCTATAATCCGGATGTTGGAACGTTTAAAGATGTCCTGGAGGTTCCTAAGCCTCTCCTCATTTTTTTGAATTCTTGTTTCTTTACTATTTTCTGGTTGGATGTTTCGTTCTTCCTTCTGGTCCACTCCCTTGATTTGAGTCCCATTTTCCTTTCCATCGATATTGGTTTCCTGGACATCTCCCTTCATTTCAATTAGTTTAGCCTTCATATGTTCCTCTAATTTGTGACTAAGTTCCTCTAATTTGTGACTGTAATCTACCAATTCTGTGAGCATCCTGATAAATAGTGCCTTAAATTGGGCTTCTGAGAGGCTGGCAATCTGTTGGTCGCTTAGAGTTATTGGCTCTGGGACTTTGAGTTCTTGCACCATCTTTTGGGCTGTTCGTGCCTTGTAAGTAGCAGGAACGGAGCCCTAGGTTTTCACCAGAGCAGGGCAACTCAGTCTCTGGGTTGTGACGTTGTATGTGGGGGCGGGGTCAAAGAGGGACAATGGCTTCCCTCTGCCGCCTGCTGCCGCGTCCCCCACTGGCGCCGCAGTCACCACCATCACCAGGCCCATGTGTTTCATTCCACTGCACGCGAGTGTGCCACCACTGTCAGCCCTCCACCACTGGGTTCGCCCCCTGGGGCCTGCGTGGTCCGTCTCACTGCGCGCGAATATGCGACCTTGGTCAGTCTGCCCCACACCCCAACTAGGTCCGGGCTGCCTGCGCTCCTAGGTCTGTCCTTCCCGACCCTGCTCCGCTGCTGGCTCTGCCTCTCTTACCCTCCCCTTTGAACGGTTCGTAGCTGTCGGACTTCCGTATAATTCGGTTTTCTGGTCTCTGGGTGTGTCTTAGTTCTCCAAAACTTTTGTTGTATCCAAACTTGGTTGTGGGAGAAGGCACAGTGTGTCCACCTATGCCTCCATCTTGGCGGAAGTCCAAGATTTTGTTTAATTTTTAGAGAGAAGGGAAGGGAGAGAAAAAGAGGGGGAGAGAAACATCGATGTGCGAGAGAATCATCAATTGATCAGCTGCCTTTCATGCATCCCCCAGCCAGGGACCTGGTCTACAACCCAGGGCATGAGCCCTGACAAGGAATTGGACTAGTGACCTTTTAGGTCGCAGGCTGGCACTCAACCCACTGAGCCACATAAGCCAGGGCTTTTGTATGATTTTGATACACTCTGAGGTTAGAAGGTTATGTATCTCTGAATTTCATTTAGGGGTGTATTTATAATTTAGATAACACTTTTAAGTTCACTTTTATACAGTCACAATGACACCTCTTGGGTGTATGTTTACGCACTTGTGTTCATTTTTCTGTAGGATATATTCCTAGATTTAGAACTCTGAGTGAAAATAAAGGAATGTATTTCTCATCTTCTTACATTGCCAGATTACCTTTTAAATGAGGTTAATACCCGTGGACAGTGTGTCAGGGCGCTCATTTCCCCACACTCTGGACAGCACTCACTATTAGCAGTTGTGAAAATGTTTGCCAGTCTGAACAGTGGGGACGGAGGATGATATCTCATTTTCGTTCTC
The DNA here is from genome assembly GCF_014824575.4 of Sturnira hondurensis. Lineage (NCBI taxonomy): Eukaryota > Metazoa > Chordata > Mammalia > Chiroptera > Phyllostomidae > Sturnira > Sturnira hondurensis. Next base: position 55,805 of record NW_028089844.1, on the reverse strand, counting down.
AACTTTTTTTTTAAATAATTTTTGTATTTAATTCTTGTTCAAGTACAGCTTTCTGTCTTATATTCCCAACCCTGCCCGCTCCCCGCCCCATGCTCCCCGCTTCCCTCCCATTTCCGCCCCCCACCCTTAGTTATTGTCCATGTGTCCTTTATACTTGTTCATGTGAGTCCATCCCCTTTTCCCCTATGATTCTCTCCCCCTCAACTTTTTAAAAATTATATTTTATTGATTATTCTATTACAATTGTCCTGATTTTTTCCCCTTTGCCCCCCTTCACCAAGCACTCCCCACACTCACAGGCAACCCTCACACCATTGTTCATGCCCATGAATCATGCATATAAGTTCTTTGGCTGCTCAATTTCGTATACTGTACTTTACATCCACATGGCTATTCTGTAACTATTTGTACTTCTCAATCCCCTCACCTCTTCACCCATTCCCCCACACCACACTCCCAACTGGCAACCATCAAAAAGCTCTCCATATCCATGATTCTGTTTCTGTTGTTCTTGTTTGCTTAGTTTGTTTTTTAGATTGAATTCCTGATAGATATATATTTTTTGTCATTTTATTGTTCATAGTTTTGATCACCTTCTTTTTCTTAAATAAATCCCTTCAACATGTCATATAATAATGGTTTGGTAATGGTAAACTACTTTACTTTTTTCTTTTCTGGGAAGCTCTTTATCTGCCCTTCAATTCTAAATGAGATCTTTGCTGGGTAGAGCAATCTTGACTGTAGGTCCTTGCTTTTCATGACTTTGAATATTTCTTGCCAATCCCTTCTAGCCTGCAAATTTTCTTTTGAGAAATCAGCTGACAGTCTTATGGAAACTTCCCTGTAGGTAACTAACTGCTTTTCTCTTGCTGCTTTTAAGATTCCCTCTCTATCTTTAACCTTCAGCATTTTAATTATGATGTGTTTTGGAGTGGGCCTCTTTGCATCCATCTTGTTTGGGACTCTCTGTGCTTCCTGGACTTGTATGTCTATGTTCTTCATCAAATTAGGGATGTTTTCTTCCATTCTTATATTTTTTCTTCTTCTTCTGGCATCCCTATGAGGTAAATGTTGGACCTCTTGAAGTTGTCCCAGAGGCTGCTGTACTATCCTCATTTTTTTTATTCTTTTTTCTCATCTTGTTCTAAACCTTATGTTCCAGATCATTGACTTGATTCTCAGCTTCATCCACTCTACTGATGTTCTCCTGTAAATTGTTCTTTATTTCAATTAGCATATCCTTCATTTCTGACTGCATCATTTTTATTCTGTTGAGGTCCTCACTAAATTTCTTGAGCATCCTTATAATCAGTGTTTTAAATTCTGCATCTGATAGATTGCTTATCTCCATTTTGTTTAGTTCTTTTTCTGGAGTTTTGATCTGTTCTTTCATTTGGGACATGTTTCTTTGTCTCTTCATTTTGGCAGCCTTCCTGTGTTTGTTTCTAAGTATTCGGTACAGCTGCTTTGACTCCCTGTCTTGATAGTGTAGCCTAACATAGTAAGTGTTCTATAGAATCCAGGCCACAGCCACACTGTCCCGTCCCTGGTCTGACATGCCCTTTGTCTTCTGCAGGAAGCTTGGAAGCATGCAATTGAGAAGGCCAAGCACATTCCTGACCCCTGGGCTGAGTTCCACCTGGAGGACATTACCCCTGAATGTGCCACACGTCACAGGTCAGCAGCTTGTCTAGGGTTGCTATAGAGCCCCAGGGCTCAGGAGTCCTTGGAGATCTGGATCCTGCTTCCTCTGCTTATAATCAGTGAGGCCTGAGTGCCCTTGGATATCAAGGAGAATGGAATAATAATTAAATCAGCCAATATATGAGTGTGTGTGCTTCAGGTATGCACTGTCTCATTTAATCCTCACCATGGTCCTGTAAGGTATGTATGTGAGAAGCTAGGCTGAATTGTGCTGCAGTAACAAGTACCCCCAGGGCTTAGTGCAACAAAGGTGTGTTTCTCACTCAGATGAAGGTGGGTGGGAATTGAGCAGTTCTTCAGGGTGACTTCCATCCTATGGCTCCATCATTTCAGGATGAGACCGTAACTAGTGTTATCAGAGGGAAGAGCCTGAAGGGTAACACACCAGCTTTTCAGTGCCTTGGCCCCAAGAATATTCACAAAAAGAGTTGGGAGTATCTAGATTTCCTGTTTTTAGGGGGTTTCAGAAAGAAGAATAAAAAACAAAACAAATTAATGTAATAAGAATGATGAAGACAGTGGTGATGAGGGACCTTATTTATTGAATCTTCCATGTGCCAGGCACTGTTTTAATGCCAGGGAATGTTTTGTTAGTGTACAGGGTGGGGCAAAAGTAAGTTTACAGTTAGTGCATGAAGCTCAGAGTTTATTCTTGTATTATTTATTAATTCCTGTGTTATTTTCCATACAAACAACTATAAATCTACTTTTGCCCTACCCTATGTGTGGATTTCAGGTATGACTAATTCCAGATGTTCCAAGGATGCTTTCTGCTATGACCTCAGACATACTCTTTCATATCAGTGGCAGACAGGGACCCTGGGAACTCCGCATTTCATCTCATGCAGTGGGTATTTTATCAACTTTTTCAAACAAAGGTTCCGTATATGAATCTCATTGACCTGGCTTTGGTTATGTGCCCGTCTCTGAACCAGTCATTGTATCAGGGAGTGTTGCTCTGATTGTCCAGGTCTGGTCACATACCACAAGCCAGGTTGCTGGGGATAAGCCCCACCTAGTCCACATATTCTGAGAATAGAGAACAGGGTTTCCCAAAGGAATATTCTGGGGTACTGTTGCCAGAAGAAAGGGGATTGGATGCAGAAACACTGGAGCAGTCCCCGCCTTTCAGCAACATGTTCCTGCTCTCTCCCTGTGAAGAGAGGCTAGATCCTGGCATGCACCCCTTCCCACCACTGGAGGTCCACCCTCTAGTGGGCTCTGGGCTCTGTGCCAGCAGCCAAGGTCAGCATTGTGGGGGCTCCTGCAGGGGAGGGTGTGAGTTCTGTTGCTTCTCGCCTATAAAGGCAGCATGGTGGCTGACTGGTGACACATGGCCTCCAGGCAGAGGTAGTCTCTGAGACCCACATGCTGGGCTGGATCTGTGGGTCTCAGCTCTGCAGGGGCCTGGGACCAGGCACCAAGCCGACCTGTGTTTATTTCCTAACCAAAGCATCTGCTGGCTGCTAGTGGGGGGCAGTCAGGTTAGATGGCCAGAGCCTCCAGAGGGCTTCCATGTATATTCTTGGTTTTGAGAGAGCACTGATGCCAGCTGGCTGTTTCGGGCAGATTTCCTGTTTATGTGGGTGGTACACAGGCTGGTTAAGAGCAAGGTTCTCAGACAGGTTACTTCACCTTTCTGAGCCTCAGTAACTGTGCCAGTCTCATAGGGCTGCTGTGAGGGTCGGTTGCAGGTACTAGTTTAAGCACCCAGCATACAGTGAACACTCAGCCCTTTGAGCAGGTCTGTCTTTTGTGATGTCAGTGGTCTTGAAGGACAAATATGCTACATATCCCCACCCTGCCCCTTCCAGGTGCCTCTCAGTTTTCAGTCTTTTTTGAAGATGAGGGAAGACTATTCCCCTTACTTTGGTTTCTACATAGTAATAATAATAATCATTGCTGTTATTTATTGAGCATAGTACCTGGAACAGGCTAGTGGTGAGCCCTCCCCCTGTCAGGCCTGAGGGAAGCTACCTCTGCCATTCTTCCTCATGGAGGTTTCAGGCTCTGAGAAGCTGTTCGTACCAGGATTGAGAGTATTCTCAAGTCTTTTCTCCCTGCTTTGGGGAGGGCTAGGGAAGTTTCTGCTAGAGCTAAGAACACTTCGGTCCTGGGAGACATTTTACAATAGAGATTTACTAAGCGTAGGCACTTTCCACCAGGTACAACTGTTTGTGACTCAGCCAGGCCGGTGGGCATATGAGCTAGGAAGAGAGAATTCCTTGGAAAGGAGAGCTGAAAATATTCTGGAACCCTTTCCATCTCTCTCTACTTTGGTTGTTCATACAGCAGCCAGCTGCCTATGCTGGACAGTTACCAGGATACATACCGGCTACCTGGGCTGGGTGGCACACAGGTGCCTGGTAAGGTCAAGGACACTGCCACGCTGTGTCCTGGGGCATATCATTTGTTGTGTAGCCCGATTATAATAAGGATATTTACTTATTCAGTAATTCATCCAGTGTGCATTTGTTAAGCATTCTCACACATACCAGGCCTTGTAGTGAACAGGACAGTCATGGGCCTGCCTGTGTAGTCTCTCAGTCCCGGGGAGCCCACCCACAGCACAGCAATAAGTGCTGGGGGCACAAGGTGGACGGGCACCCTGTGTTTGAGGAAGGGAAGGAGGCTAGTGTGCAGGGACCTGGGAGGATGGGAAAGTGTCCTCAGACCCAACCCAGGAGGTCAGCTGGGCCACTGAGTAAAGAATAGGCTTGATCCGGAGGCAGTGGGGAGCCTTTAGCCAGTAAGTGACAGGACCAAGTGATGGATGCTGCACCCTGTGGTGGGCTCTGGTCTCTACAGGTACAGTGCCGTCACTGGGCAGTGGCTGGAGGATGAAGTTCTGATCAAGATGGCACCTCAGGTGAGTAGATCTTCTAGCCCAGAGGGGCAAGCCTGAGCAGGGTTTTCTCGAGCTGCTTTCAGTTCATGTTCCCTCTCCCCCACACCCACTTTGTTGTTTTAACTTTTGGGGATTCTTTACAGTATTGTATATGTAACTTTTTATAGCAGATTTATTAAAATATAATTCACACATCATACAACGTACTGATGTGAAGTATACAGTTCAGTGGTTTTTAGCGTGTCACAGTGTTGTGCAGCCGTCACCACCATTGGTTCCAGAACATTTCACTGTCTTCAAGAGAAACCCCACATGTTGCCCTTATATCAGCACCCAGTTACTTTCTCTGTGCCCAGCCCTGGGAAACCACTAAGCTGCCTTATGCCTCCATAGCTTTCCCTATTCTGGTCATTCTATATCAAAATACCCTTCTTGGCACTCTTATTGAAAATCAGTTGATTGTAAATGGTTATGGTTTTCTAAAATTGCAGGTTACCACCTATTGCAGAGTTGTAATATGAATTTAATGGCTAGCCACCAGCCTTTTGAAAAAATAAATAGACTAGAAAATAGAGGAGTTCCTGCATAGTGAGGGGAAGGAATGTTTTGTGAAACTTCCGTAAGTGTATTGCACAGGCAGAAGAGCACATAGAAAATGGGTTTCATGGAGTGAACACATGTGTAACCAGCACCCAGAGTAGGACACAGAGTGTCACCAGCACCCTAGGAGCTCCTCAGGCCAGTCACTACTTTTTTATACCTGAGGGTCAGCACCAGCCTGAATTTTGTCACCCAAGGTAAGTTTTGCCCATTTTTGTATTTCATATAAATGAAGCCATATATTAGGTGTGCTTTTTAGTGTGGCTTCTTTTACTCAACATTTTATCTATGAGCTTTGTACATGTTTTTGCTGGAACTGTAATATTTTCATTCTCATTGCTATGCAGTATTTCACCAAATGAATAAATGTAATTTATTATGTTATTGATGGACATTTGGGTTCTGTTACAGATGGAGCTGTAAACACATCCCTTGGCACACACTGTCTCCCTCACTACATTGCCCCCAGAACACCATTACCCCCTGGGAGTTCTTCCACTCAGCTGTGGTCAGGGAATGTGGTGCTATTATTCCTGCAGCCTCCAGGCTTGGAAGTTCTGTCAGGCTTCAGTACTGGGATATAGCAGGCAGGGCCGGAGATTTTAGGATTGAGATGAGATCCACTTGGTGGGTGCCATCCACAGGTGCCATCCTGATGCAGGGTTGATTCTGAGTGGAGCATGGGGACTGACAACCCCCTTCCTTGTGGTGTCTTTCAGCCCTTTGGCCATGGAGCAATGAGGGAGTGCTTCAGGACGTAAGTGACAATCTGCTCTTAGGGTCCTGCCCAGAATCCCTCAGGCTTCTAAGAGCAGGGTTCTTGTGACATTTCTGGCCTGGGAATAGAGTCCGTGGCCTCTACTGGAGGATATTCTCTGCTTCTTGTAACCCATGTTCCTCTCCATCTGGTCTCCCTTGGACCACATGTTGGGCCTGGCTGTGGGAATAAGCTCAGGGAGAACAAAGAGTATCCTACTCATCATCACTCTGGTTCTTTGAGGCCAAGGGGCATGGGATAGGAGACCTTTGCTACTGTCCCTTAAGTCCCCTGCCCAGCTCTGGGAAACATGCTGTGCAATAGGGATCCCCTCCCACCTCCCGCAGCTTGTTCCTGGCTCAGCCAGGTGTCCTTGTCCTGAGGATTCAGGGCTGGATCCCTGGTGAACCCAGTGCCCAGGCAGGCCCCTTGCTGTTTCTCTCCCCAGGAAGAAGCTCTCCAACTTCCTGCACACCCAGCAGTGGGAGGGAGCCTCCAACTACGTGGCAAAGCGCTACATTGAGTCAGTGGACAGGGACGTGTACTTTGAGGACGTGCGTCTACAGATGGAAGCCAAGCTCTGGGGAGAGGAGTATAATCGACACAAGCCCCCCAAACAGGTGTGTGGCACTGTCCTTGCCACCTGCCCCCACCAGGGCAGCCAGGGGCAGTGTCAGCAGACGAGGGAGGAGATGATGGTGCCAGTCACAAGTTTTCTTCTTCACCATGTTAACTATAGTAGCTACTAACAACCACCATTTATCAAGCTCAATGGACCAGGTGCAAAGAGTTGTTTATTCCTAAAAACAGAGTGTTCGGGTTGTTTGAGGTGGGTTGGAATGTTTGCATCCCATTTACAAGTAGGATATAATAGTGGTTTTGTTTGCAAATGACAGAAACCCAAAAGGGAATATAATCCAAAAAGGAAATGTATTGTTTTGTGTGACTGAGAAATAGCACTGACCACAGGCATGGCTGGGTCCAGGACCAAGCTGAGTTTGTTGGGAATTTTCTTCCATCTCTAGCTTCTGCACCCTTCTGTGCTGCCATCACTCCCAGGCAGCTGCTTGGCTTGCTGTGGAGTGTTGGCCCTCAGCAGCTGTAGCCTTGCTTTCTGTCTTCTCAACAACTGTGGCAAAGTGACAACACCTGTTTTCTCAGAAGTGCCGATGAAAGTCTCAGAACTGGGTTTCATTGGCTCTGACAGGTGCCTGTTTCTGAGCCAAACACAATGGCCAGGGGAAGGGGACATGCAGATTGGGCAGGCCTAAGCCACGTGCCGACCCTTAGAACTAGGAATATGGATCCTTCTGGAGCTGAGATTGTGGTTTCCAAGAAAAAGCAGAAGGAGAAGGGAGGGGGATGGATATCTTTTCCTGGGGAAACCAGGACCTTAGGGGGGGGTTAAGTGAACTGCCTTTAACAGGCAGAGATGGAGCCAGGGCTCAAATCCAGACTTTCCAAACACAAGATTTGATTTCTTTGATTTTATTGCCAGGGTATTGAGTAACTGGGGGTCAAATAGAATTTCCTGTTGCCTTTGAAGAAATTCTATTTGGCATTTGAGGAAATGGCACCCTAGGCCTCTGCCCTGCCTAAATTCACAGCTTAGCTGGCCCACTGTGTGATCACCTACTAGATACAAGGCACTGTCCTGAGTGCCTCAGGAGAGCCACATTTCCAGGCAACCAGCAGAATTCATTGAGCACCTGCTGTTTGCCGGACACTTAACTAAGCGCTTTTAAGGTGAACACAAGAAGCCACAGTCCATCCCTGGCCAGGTAGCTCAGTTAGTTAGAACATTGTCCTGATACACCAAGCTTGTGGATTCGATCCTGGGTCAGGGTACATACAAGAATAACCAAAGGATGCATAAATAGGTGGAACAACAAATTGATGCCTGTCTCTGTCTGTCTCTCTCTGTCTCTTTCACCAAAAGATAAAAATTTCAAAAGCCACAGTCCTTACTCTAATGACCTGTGACCCTCTCAGTAATTAGCTCATCTCTGACTGGGCCTCCTTTCTCTCCTTCCCTGAGGCTGTTCCTTGGCTCAGGACCTTTGCCCCGGCTGTGCCCTCAGCCCACATTGCAGGTCTCCACAATGCCTTGCATGGCAAGCTCCTTCTCTTAATTCAGGTCTCAGCTTATAATGTTACCTACTCAGAGACCACCTAGACCATCCTAAATAATGTACCCCTTCCAGCATTCTCACCCTCTGTCGTGTCATTCCATTTGTTCTGGTTTCTTTTTTTTTTTTGGAGCAGTTAGCACTATCTGAAGGAATCTTGTTTATGTACTTAGTATTTGAATAGCCTCTCCCCTGAGGACAGGGATTTCTCTGTCTTGTTCACTGTGTACCCCAGTGCCTAGGTGGTCAGGAAATGATAATGTGGTTGAATTAATGAAGGAGAGGATGTGGGTGTTTGAGGAAGAGCTGGGTGTCTCCTCCTGCCTGTACCCCTGCCACTGCCTCTTACCCAGTGAGCCCTCTGGCAAAGCAGGTAGCCTACTAGCCCCAGGCTTCCTTGTCATTTGGGAGCCAGGATTTGGGTGAGGATCCTGAGAACTGGCTACACTGCCCCTCAGGCTAGTTTTTGGAACAGGTTGTGTAGGCAGTTCTGGGCCCTCAGCTCTGGGCCCCTTCAGCCTCTGCAGCTTTTGCTTGCCTATCTGGTGACAGCCAAGCAGCTCCCCAGGAGCTCATTTCCTCTGCGGAACCTGGCCAGCTATAGGAGGAATTAAGGGGGAGTGGTGCTGTGGGTGAGTCCTTGTATAACAGACACATAACACACAGTCCTTGTATAACACACAGACCTGGAACTGCAGGTCTTCCCTACTCCACTTACACCCAATACAGCACTTACACATTTTCTTCTGTGTGCAGAATTATGCATAGACTTCATGCAAAATTCAGCAAGGAAAGTCTGAGTTCCCCACAATTCCCCACTGTTTACAGTTTGGTATATATTACTCTAGAATTGTGTCTACTGTAGAATTGATAATGACATCAGCAAACCTTGACAGAGTCTTTTGTGAACAGGACATTTCATCCTTACGTGAAGTCTGAGATCCCCATTCCACAGGTGAGGAAACAGAGGCGTGGAGAGGTGAAATAACCTCTTACATGCCCAGGCTCACAGTATAAATGTAAGGCACAAGCCAGGTTGCTTAGCAGACAGACCTCTACAAATGTGTGCTAATATGAAATAGTATATTTCTTTTCTAACAGACCCTCAGTGATGAGGGTGCTTAGGGTAGGCTGGTGCCTTGCTTCCTTAAGTCATCCAGAGGTCTGGTTCCTTCTGTCTTATTGCTCTGCCATCTCCCAAGGGTCTCCCTTGACCAGTGCTCAGTTCTGGCTCACGGGCAGGTGTCCACCGTACAGCCTCAGGAAGGGACCAAGTGAGAGGAGGGCAGGCTGGAATTGCATCATCACTGTTGCTGGCTTCTTGTCTGGGCTTGGTCACATGCCTACACCTAGCGTCAAGTCAAGTCAAGCAATGTCATCCCTACTGGATGGTTGTGCATCTTGTTCAAACTCAGGGTTGGGGGTTATCTTAGTCTATTTGGACTGTTATAATGAAATACCACAAACTGGGTAACTTGTAAACAACAGAAATTTATTACAGTTTTAGAGGTTGGGAAGTTTAAGATCAAAGTGCTGACATGGTCACATTCTGGTGAGGACCCTCTTCCAGCACCTTCTGGCTGTCTTCATCTGGTAGAGGGGGAAGGGACCTCTGTGCGTCTCTTTTCTAAGAGATCTACTACATTCCTCAGAGCTTCACCCTCATGACCTAGTGAACTTCCACTTGGCCTAATACCAGAAATTCTATTTGGCATTTTGGTATTAGGCCAGATCCTAATACCATCACCTGTGAGTGTTAAGGTCACAACAAGTGAATTCAGGGAGGGGAATGCATTCAGGCCATAGCATGGGTTTACATTCTCAGAGAAAGAGGGGACACTGGATTCTGGGGACAATTAGCAGTTCTGCCTCAGAATGCTGTTAAGTGATGGAGCTCTGGCAGGCTGGCTCTTCTCGATGCCTCTGCTCCTGCCTCTTGTTGGGGGAGGCTGCCGCCAGGGCCCTGTCCTCCCACCTGATCTGCCTCTCCCCCCACCAGGTGGACATCATGCAGATGTGTGTCATGGAGCTGAAGGAGAGGCCAGGCAAGCCCCTCTTCCACCTGGAGCACTACATCGAGGGCAAGTACATCAAGTACAACTCCAACTCAGGCTTTGTTCGTGATGACAACATGCGCCTGACACCACAGGTGTGGCCCCTGGAGAGAAAGGTCCCTTTGGGGAGGTGGTTCTCACCCCTAGAGGCCCTCAAGCCCTATGGAACATCCCAAGGTTATCCCACGCCAGCTCTGTCAGCCACCCAGAGGTTTCTACCAAGTTAAACAGGGCTCCTTCCTTTGTCTTTTCCTCTAAACAACTCCCCTGTGCAGAGAAGGCCCCCACCATGGGCAGAGCTGGGGTGTCCCAGTCTCTCAGAGTAGTGGTTGGCTAATGTCCACACAGCCTACAGCCTCGTCTCTTATCACCTTTTTCTTCCTGTCCCCCACAGGCCTTCAGCCATTTCACATTTGAGCGTTCTGGCCATCAGCTGATTGTGGTGGACATCCAGGGTGTGGGTGACCTCTACACTGACCCACAGGTCCACACCGTGAAGGGCACTGACTTTGGAGATGGCAACCTAGGTAGCTGGGGAAAGCAAACCCTTTCCATAGAGACCACATACCCCTCCCTCAAATCTCCCAGCTCTTTCTACAGCCAGCAAAAACAGGGCAAGTCAGCATATGGGCCTTGCCAAGGTGTGGCGATGGGAGCTTAGGACATTGGGACCCCACCCCCTTTTTCTTTTTCAGCATGGTTACATTTGCCCCTGTCACAAAGCAGAGCCACACCCCTGACACCACTACTCTGTCCTCAGGTGTCCGGGGCATGGCTCTCTTCTTTTACTCCCATGCCTGCAACCGGATTTGCAAGAGCATGGGCCTCACTCCTTTCGACCTCTCGCCAAGAGAGCAGGATGCAGTGAATCAGAACACCAAGCTGCTGGTGGGTGCCCCACGTGAGCCTTCTGGGACTGATGGTGTCCTTCTGCTTCTGGGCTAGCAAACGTGCTTCACTGGGTGATAGAAGCCCCAGCCTGTGATGCTTAATTGAAGAGCGTCAGGGATGGAAGGACCTCAGTCCCAACCATGCCCCTCATGCCTCCAAAATCAGTGCACAAAGCCTCCCTGAGTATCCTACTAATAGAGTAACTGGGGTATGCTTGATTTGGGCCCATTTTTGACCAGAGTGAGGAGACCAGGTACGTAGAGATTGGGAGAGAGGTATATGGTGTGTGTGTGTTTGCATGTGTGTCGACAAATAGCTGGACTAGACTTAGACCTGGCTCTCTGGGCCCCTCACTGTATCCTGGATGTGCCCACTCTCCCCCAACTACAAGAGAATGTTGGCAAAGACCAGCTTGGGATCCTGAATATGAAGTGATCTATTCCCCAGGTCAGGGCTGGGAAATGCTGTTAGTGCTTTGAGGAAGGCTGGCTGGCCAGTCCCTATCCAAGATGCCTCTTTGGCTTAATTCTTACTTAGTACTTTCAGATTTCCCACCAGTCCCTAAATAAGCATGTATAAGAGCCATAGGACCTCAGAGTTCAAAGCAACAACAGGCAACAGGAAGAGTCCCTCACTCCCCAGAGGGTGCCTTTGTGACATGAATGTCCCTGTTAATTCTCCAGCAATCAGCGAAGACCATCTTGAGGGGGACAGAGGAAAAGTGTGGGAGCCCTCGAGTAAGGACCTTCTCTGGGAGCCAGCCACCCTTGCTCCTCCGCCTTTCAGAGACTTCTGGAGATGAGAACATGAACGACATGACCTTCAACTCTCTCCCTGCCTCCCCATCTTCAGCCACGCCACACAGCCAGAACCTGGACCTCCCCTGTAAGTGATTATTTGGTCCTTGGTCCTTGTTCTTGGAGGAGACAGACACCAGGTCTACAGAGCTAAACTGGCTTTCACTTAATCTTAGAAAATCAGACACACTAACCAAAAAGATTCATGGCCCAGAAGGTTTTACAGGCGAGTGCTTTTGATAAATGTTCAAGATGCAGCAGGTTATCTGGATGCTATAAAAGCAACCCATATTATAGAAAATGTTTTTCAGTGTGTTTTATGAAACTAGCAAAACTTGACGAAACACTGAAAAAGAAAACTATATTCAAAACTCACTTAAAAATATATAATGCAGAAATTCTAAATAAGGTATTAACATAAAAAGATTGGTAGTGTCTTAAGGGAATCATCTGTCATAGTCCAATAAGGTTTTCACAGGAATCTGAGGGTTGTTCAACATTAGAAAGTGGATTATTGGCATATGACTAGGTCAAAGGAGAAAAGCAATTGTTATTTCTGAAGTTGCAGTGACAGTTTGCTGATGATGTGGATGTGGGGTCTACAGGAAAGGGAGGCAAGGCTGATGCCAAGGTTTGGCCTGAGAACTGAAAGGATGGGGCAGCTATTTGTTCAGCTGGGGGTCTGTGGGGGAACAGGAGAGGATTCATATCAAATGTTCAAGAGCTTTTAGATATCTCTACTGGAAGGCCTTGGGAACAGTCTGGAGCAGGAGTCAATAAGCTTATTCTTAAAAGGCCAAAGTAAATGTTTTAGGCTTTGTAGGCCACGTGGTCTCTGTGTTTGCAGTCTGTATGCCCCCGTAGACAATGCTGAAGCAAACAGGTGTGGCTGTCATTTCAATACTCCTTTTGTGGGCATTGACGTTTGAATTTCATATAATTTTCATGTATCACAAGATGTTGTTCTTTCGATTTTTTCCAACCATGTAAAAATGCAAAAACTATTCATAAAAACTATGTAAAAACAAGAGATAAGCCAGGTTTGGCCGGGGGGGGGCGGTGCCTGAGGTGACAGGATCAGTAGAAAATGGTGGGTATTGAAGCCATTTGGGGCTTCCCCACTTGTAGCTCCTCACTGGGCCCCAAATGTACAAATGGCCTTTCTTCCTTCACAACTGCACCTCATGAAGGCCCATGGTGGGTCATGCACACATGCTTACACACATGTTACACCAGTATGTTTATTTGCATTATGACAACTCCGAGGAGGCATAGGAATTAAGCTACTTGCTCAGGGCCCCATAGCTGGCAAGTGGCAGACTTGAAGAAAATTCTCAAGAAATAGCTGTGGACCCAAGTACTGATAACATTCTTCTCCCTTTATTGCACCTTTAATTTAAATTTAAAATTTTAAAATAAAGGCATGGTGACAGGTACAGTCAGCTCTAGGCTATGGGTTTGCCTTACGAACTGCCTGGCAGTGGACCCAGAGCATTGTCTGTCTCTATTTTCTCCCTGCCCAGATTGTCCTGTACTCAGAGACCTTGATAACATGGCTCCCCAATATCATGACCATCTGGACAACCACCTGGTGAGTGGAGAAGGAAGGAGGGGCAGGGCAGGTAGGAGGAGTACACTCAGACTGGTGGGAACTGAGGGTGAATGCAGGTACAGAGGTGGGCAGCCCAGGTCTGCTCCAGGCATTGCCAAGAGGGCATGGGGAGGAGTTGGGGTATACAGGTGAATCTCAGCCTCCTGCCCAAGGCAGCAGTATTTTTGGAAAGAGCTGGGTCCATTCCCCTTCCCAGAGGTGGTTAGAGAAGAAGAAATCCAAGTCAACAGCAGTGTGACATTCTGGTAACTGCTGGGCTCAGCCCTGAGCTGGTTTGGCCACCTATGTGTGGACAGCTATGTTGGAGGGAAGGGGCTATGCTGTGTTCAGATTTGTCACTGACAGCACAATTAGCTGCGATGCTCTCAGATTGGATAAACAGAAAAGGTTCTTGGAGCTTCTGGGTGACTCATTGGTAAGAAACTGAAAGCATCATATTTGCATTCAGGCAAATACATCATGGTGTCAAGTTTAAAATTCTTGGGAATTTTAAAAACAGACTTTACAGAAATGTCACACTCCCCCAGACCACAAGTGCATCATTATATGGTTCCAAAGATTCAAGTTTACTCTTGACTATTTTTCGGAATTCTTGAGGGGAAGGAAAAAATAACAGCATTATTGTGGGCAAATGCTATGTTGAGGACTTGATAGATATTCTCAATTTATCCTGACAACAGCCTACAACCTACAAGGTAGATTTTTTTTAAAGATTTTATTTATTTATTTTCAGAGAGGTGGGAAGGGAGGGAGAAAGAGAGGGAGAGAAACATCAATGTGTGGTTGCCTCTCACGTGCCCCCTACCAGGGACCTGGCCTGCAACCCAGGCGCGTGCCCTGACTGGAATTGAACCAGCGACCTTTTGGTTCACAGGCCAGTGCTCAATCCACTCAGCCATACCAGCCAGGGCCTATGAGGTAGATTTTTAAAATTCCTTTTATAATAAATTTTATTCTAGAATTAGAATAAATTTTAGAATTCCAGGATAGCTCATCCCTTCTTATGGTTGAAAAGAAAAGGTACAAAGGATTGGCACAGCAAAATGTCTCACTCTTGCCTGTCCCTCGGCCACCTGTTCTTTTTCCCCAATATTACCACTCATGGGGTAGGACTCTCATTATCCGTAATTTAGAGATGAGGACAATGAGGCGCACAGAGGTTGAGCCATTTGCTCCTGGTTACTTAGTGATGGAGCCAGGATTCAAACCCACCCTCTGACTGCTGCCCTTTGCCTCTATTCCCCACCTCTGAGTGGGTAGTCTCCCCATTACTCAGATGGGGAGAACGAGGTTTGGAGAGGTTGGCTGCCTCACCCAGGTACCCAGAGCTGGGGTTTGCATGAAACCCTTTATTGCTCAGCTTGGTCTTGATTCCAGAGGGAGGGGGTGTGGTGCAGGAGGGTGACTCAAGGTCCTGTGGTGGAGGGGGCAGTGCAAGGATCAGGCTCTCTGGAGCTTCTGAGTGTAGCCTGCAGTCCATTTTCAAAAACAGCCTTTCATTCCACTCCCCGAACAGTTAGGTGATCTATAAGTAATATGTCAGTTTTAAAAAAGGGGGGGTTGGGAATCAAACAATAGCCTTTCAGCTCACATAGAATAAAGGCCTTGGGGGAGGCTGGGAGGGGAGTTTGTAGGGCTTGTGGGGTGGAGGATCCCACCAAAGCAGGGACCAGGGATTCCATTGTGTGTGGCTGCAGTGACCCAGGTTTCACATTTAAGCTAGTGATCCCAAACTTCTTTTAAAGAGTATTTATATAAGTAGCCCTGGCTGGTGTGGCTCAGTGCATTGAGTGCCAGCCATGAACCCAAAAGGTTGTCAGTTTGATTCTCCGTCAGGGTACATGCCTGGGTTGTGGGCCAGGTCCCTGGTTGGGGGCACATGAGAGGCAACCAGTCAATGTATCTCTTGTCTTATTTGCATGTTTGAAATATGTCTTACTAGAATAAGGAAGGAAAATAATGAAAGTATTAGCTGAATAGATGTAGGTGACGTGCAGATATGGCCAGAATTCCACATTGGTAGACAAGTGATTATAGTTTTAGAGGTTGTAAATTATGTCACTTTCCCTTTCTGAACAGATCTAAGATAGAGAACAACAAAAAAATGCCCAAGTTACCTATGCAGTTTTGAGAAAGGGCTTAGTTATTGTAAATATTATTGCTGGTGCTGCATTTTTATCTATGCCTTATATCCCTTAAATCAGCCTTGTGTTTTTCTGCCCGTGCATTGTTGAGCCACACTTAACAATAGCGCCTACTATGATCCCCACTACCAGTGTCATCCTCATAGCCTTTGACATAGGTGCTATAATGAATCCCCATAGCTAAGGAAACTGAAGCTCAGAGAGGGTGAGCAGCTGGAAAATCACAGAGCTCAGATTTGAGCCCCCAGCAGTCTGGCTCCCAAGCCCAAGCTCTTCACCACTACTTTTTACTGCTCCCTTGTCACCCAACCAGCAAGGGCAAAAGGAGAATATTAAATGAGATGATGAATATTAAATGACAAAGGAGAGAAAGCACATGTCTGGGATGTCCAGATGTCACCACCACCAGGTACTCAGAAGATCACTGAGACTCTCAGGCCATCTTTTCTCCACAGGACTCTGAGAAGAGTTGGGATAGCGGATACCCCAGTGAAAAGCAGGGTGAGCTGGATGACCCAGATCCCCATGAACATGTAAGAAACTTCTAGGAAACAAGACCAGAGTTTTCTGTTGCCTCATTGTCTAGAAGATAAGAGAGGTAGGGAAAATGAGAGTGTGTCATGAGGACACGACAAGTAAATTACCAAATAAGATCATTTTAAATAAAATAAAGGTGAATGCATGGCAGAAGATAAAGCAGGGTAATGGGGATCAGTAAGTGTAGTGGGGGAGGGGGTGGCTCTGACACAAAATTGAAAGTGGTTAAGCAGAGAGGATGCTGGGTAATAAGCCAGAATACTGCTGATATGGGTGGGAGGGTCAACTCTGGCACAGGATCTGGCATTCCTAGGAGGACCCCCAAAATTTCTGAGGCATCTCCCACAGTGTCCTGGTAAGGGTGGCCAAAGGCAGTGTCATAGCTATTTAAAGGTTTAGCCCTGTACCAAGTCTGTATCAAGTCCAGTCTTGCTGGAGTCCTCTGGTCTCAGCTTTGTTACTGCAAATAAAGACATGAGATGGGAGCTTTGGCTAGAGGAAGCACTTGGCCCAGTTTTCTGGGATCCTATGCCTTTGAGTCAGTTCTACCTGTGCACACAGGGAGAGCAAGAGGAGAGCTATGGTTGCCCCAGCACATCAGGCCTGTTTATTACCCAGCATCCTTTCTGCTTGGCAGGCAGGGTTCCTGCTTCCCCTGATGGGGGTCGAGCTGGTTGCCTGAGAAGAGGGTACCTGGGAGGCTGGATCAGTTTCCCAGGAGGAAGTTCTTGGCTAGACCAGTTTTGGGGAGGAAGAGCGGCTCTTTGGGTCAGTCTATTCTCTTTCTGTCATGGTCATTCAAATGGTAACTGGAGCTATGAGTCAGATGAAGACAGCCTGAGAAGCTCCAAACAGGTAGTGCTCCTGAGGAACCCTTGTAATGCTTTGTGCTTGCCTTTCGAGGCTGTTTTTGTTTCTCCTCCCTCGTGTCTGCAGCCTACCCAGATGTTTCACATCTCCAAAAGGAAAATTTCACAAAGGAGCCAATCCCCTTGGCGGATAATTTTGGGCCTTTGCCCTGGGTGGGACAATGGAAGACCTTTGGGGAGGATTAGGGATATCAGGATCACCTGTCTTGCAGGGGAGATTAAAACAACCTAGCTCACATGTTAAAACCATGCCAATGTAAGTGCCTTGTAGTGTTAACTTACTTCTGACAGCCACCCAATGAGACAGGCTAATGTTACTCTCTCCCATTTTACATAGGAGAAAATGGGGGTCTTGAGCAACTTTCCCTAGGTTACCAGTTAGTGTTTCCAACAAGCATCTCAGGTGATCATCACCATCTCCCAGGTGTGGGAAGACCCAGCTCTTAGGAACACTGTGTTCTCTAATTGATTCTGACACACAGCTGAACCTCTCACCTTCCAGCCTTCGCTAAAGCAAGTCCCTTTCCCACCTGCAATGTCCTTCTTCCCACTGTGGTCATATTTCCTCCAAGCCTGCCTACTCTCCTGGCCTGGATCCCAGTTGCACCTCCAGCACGTCCTCTTCCCTGATCACCTCAGCAGGCTTGACTCCTGCTCCCTTAGAATGGACTACATGCCACGTGTTATTCCTTGGTTGGGTCAGGGGCTCAGCATGCAATGGGGCAGGGTTGTTCAACCATGGCGCCATCAACATTCTGAGCTGGGCCACCTTTTGCTGTTGGGGCTGCCTTATGTGTTGTAGGAGGTTTGGGGCACACGCAGCTGCCTGGCCCTGTCCTGTGAGAGCCTTTAAATAGAGGTGTGTATCTGGAAGAAATTTCTGAAAGCACCCAATTGATGCCCAGAGGAAAGCAAATGGATTTGTAAGGCCTAAAGTCAGACATCTTGTGCCTTGTGTGGAAAGCTGGCCAATGGACAGCTTCGGGTCCAACCTCCCCAACCATGTCCAGATGGATAAATGAGGGAGACACTTCTTTGAACTGCTGTGGTCCGTTCTGCTGGCTTTTGTGTCCTGTTGCTGTCATTGTCCCTCAGCAACATGAGCTGATAGAATCTGACACCATAAGGGTTTACTGCCCACCTTGCCAACCAGGCTTGTGTAGTAGAAGTTGCTGACACCTGGTAACAGTATGGCCATCCCCAGCCCTTGGCTTCTCTAGCCTAGAAACTCACATGCCTGGTTCTCTCCTTCAGGTCTGTGTGGAGAAGTGGAATCTTCTCAACTCTTCCTGCCTCCACCTGCCAAGGCCTTCAGCTGTGGCCCTGGAAGTGCAAAGGCTTAATGCTCTGGACCTTCAAAAGAAAATTGGGAAGTCCATTTTGGGGAAGGTATCAGTGACGCCTGTTTCAGAGCCCTTTCTGCAATAACCCAGCTCTCACCTCCTCCACTCATTGCTTCCTCCTGAAGGCTGGGTGGGGACCCTTGAGTGCAACTTTGGTCTCCCAGATCACCCAACCAACACCCAAGTCTATGTGGCAGGTCCATCTGGCCATGGTGCGCTACCATGAGGGTGGGCGCTTCTGTGAGAAGGATGAAGACTGGGACCGAGAGTCAGCCGTCTTCCACTTGGAGTGTGCAGCTGACCTGGGTGAGCTGGAGGCCATTGTGGGCCTGGGACTCATGTACTCACAGCTGCCCCACTACATCCTGGCTGATGTCTCTCTGAAGGTGAGAAGGTCCTGGTACCCAGCTGGGTGGCCTTGGTTCTGGGTGGCATGTGTTCAGTCCCAGAGGTGACATACAGGATAGCTGATCTGAGGATAGGAGGTGATCAGTGTTATCAGTACCACTAGAGCACAGGGCATATGGGGGTGGTGCAGAAGATGGGGCTGAATCTGGGTCGGAAACAGCAGGATGTGGATGTGTGGGGAAATCCCTGGTCCCTGGGCACAGTGAGGAAAGGACTGAGTCCACAGGTCCTGGCGGGGCCTGCGAAATATTATCTTCCCCTTGGAAAAGTTGAGAGGCTGCCCTGAGCATGTGGCCCCAGTGTATCTGTTCCCATCCTCTCTATCATGTGGGCCAGGGTCGTGGACGGAAAAGGTGGTTGGACAAGGCTGGGTTCAGCCTAGGCCAGGGCACCAGCATTCCTCAGTGGTCCTGGACATGACCCAGTGGGTAGGGGTTCTCGGACCAGAAGAAGATGTGAAGACACTCCAAAGTACTTTATTTAACTTTTTGAACAGGGAACACATTTAGTGTGATTGATTTTTTTTTTTCTGTAAAAGCTTTGTGTTTTTTTTTTTTGCAAGACACATTATAATTTATTTTTTTCTTTTTTTAAAATATATTTTATTGATTATACCATTACAGTTGTTCTATTCCCCTCCACCCGCACACTCCCTCCCCCACCATTCTCCCCCCCTTAGTTTATAACCACATGTCTCAAGTTCTTTAGATTCTATATTTCCCCCACTATTCTCGCCCTCCCCCCTATCTATTTTCTACCTACCATCTATGCTATTTTCTGTGCCTTCTCCCCCCTTCTCCCCCTCCCACCCCCCTGTTTCTAACCCTCCATGTGTTCTTCATTTCTATGGTTCCACTCCTGATCTAGCTGTCCTCTTGGTTTGCTTTTGTTTTAGGTGTGGTTGTTAATAACTGTGTGTTTGCTGTCCTTTCACTGTTCATATTTTTCATCTTCTTTTTCTTATATAAGTCCCTTTAGCATTTCATATAATAAGGGCTTGGTGATGATGAACTCCTTGAACTTGACCTTATCTGAGAAGCACTTTATCTGTCCTTCCATTCTAAATGAAAGTTTTGCTGGATAAAGCAATCTTGGCTGTAGGTCTTTGGATTTCATGACTTGGAATACTTCTTTCCAGCCCCTTCTTGCCTGTAAGGTCTCTTTTGAGAAATCCGCTGACAGTCTGATGGGTACTCCTTTGTAGGTGACTGTCCCCTTATCTCTTGCTGCTTCTAGGATTCTCTCCTTCATTTTGGTCTTGGCTAATGTAATTATGATGTGCCTTGGTGTGTTCCTTCTTGGGTCCAACTTCTTTGGGACTCTCTGAGCTTCCTGGATTTCCTGGAAGTCTATTTCCTTTGCCAGACTGGGGAAGTTCTCCTTTCTTATTTGTTCAAATACGTTTTCCACTCGTGGCTGTTTCTTTCCTCCTTCTGGTACCCCTATAATCTGGATGTTGGAACGTTTAAAGATGTCCTTAGGTTCCTAAGCCTCTCCTCATTTTTTTTGAATTCTCATTTCTTCATTCCTTTCTGGTCAGATGTTTCGTTCTTCCTTCTGATCCATTCCATTGATTTGAGTCCCAGTTTCCTTTCCATCACTATTGGTTTCCTGTGCATCTCCCTTCATTTCAATTAGTTTAGCCTTCATATGTTGCTGTAATTTGTGACTATAATCTACCAGTTCTGTGAGCATCCTGATAAATAGTGTCTTAAATTGGGCTTCTGAGAGGCTGGCAGTCTCTTGGTCGCTGAGAGTTATGAGCTCTGGGACTTTGAGTTCTTCTTGCGCCATCTTTTGGGCTGTTCGTGCCTGTTCCGTAGCAGGATCGGAGCCCTAAAGTGTTCACTAGAGCAGGGCAACTAAGTCGATGGGTTGTGATGTTGTATGTGGGGGCAGGGTCAAAGAGGGACAATGGCTTCCCTCTGCCGCCTGCCGCCGCGTCCCCCACTGGCGCTGCAGCCACCACCATCACCAGGCCCATGCGTTTCATTCCACTGCACGCGAGTGTGCCACCGCCGTCAGCCCTCCACCACTGGGTTTGCCCCCTGGGGCCTGCATGGTCCATCTCCCTGTGCGTGAATGTGCGACTTCGTTGAGTCTGCCCCACACCCCGACTGGTTCCGGGCTGCCTGCACGCCTAGGTCGGAGGATCTGTCCTGCCCAACCCAGCTCCGCTGCTGGCTCCGCCTCTCTTACCGTCCCCGTTGAACGGGTTCGTAGTTGTCGGACTTCCGTATAATTCCGTTTTCTAGTCTTTGGGTGTGTCCTAGTTCTCCAAACCTTTGTTGTGTTCAAACTTGGTTGTGGGAGAAGGCACAGTGTTTCCACCTATGACTCCATCTTGGTGGAAGTCCCAAAGCCTTGTTGTATAGAATCCCACAGTCTATTAGTTTCCTAGGGCTTCCTTAACACATGACCAAAAACTGGTGGCTTAAAACAACAAAAATTTACTACCTCACAGTTCTAGAAACTAAAAGTCCAAAACTAAGGTGTCTGCAGGGCTCTGCTCCCTCCTTCTCTCTTCTAGCTTCTAGGGTGTGCTGGCAACTAGGGTCCCTTGGCTTTTATTGGTTTGGCCACAAAGTTTGTATTTTTTTTCCATAAAATATGAAAAAGAGAGCTGAATAACTCTCTTTTCCATTTTCTGAATAACTTTATAGATTTGCCATTTTCTGAATAACTTTATAGATTTGGATATTTTGAGAAGGTCAACTATCTCCTGTGGTATAATATTTGATTATTCTCAATCAGTGTCTCAATTTGATCACTTTTAACTTCAACTGGTCTACCTGACTGAGGAGCATTGTCCAATGAGAAATCTCTAGCATGAAACTTCTCAAACCACTTCTGACACATTGGATCAGTCATAGCACCTTCTCTGTATATTGCACAAATATTTTTCTTGCATTTCAGTTGTGTTTTTACCTTTCTTGAAATAGTAAAGCATAATATGCCCAAAATATTGTTTATTCCATCTTCAGTATTTAAATGGCTACACAAAAATTCACCAATTTTGATGTTTTTTTAAATGCACACTGACATGACAGCTGTTACAAATTAAAGACAACTAAGTGCTACTAAAGCAATTTTATAGAAAAAAAACAAATGAACTTTTGACCAACCCAATAGATTTCATCTCTTCAGTCTCCATGTCTGCCTTCACATGGCCTCTGTCTGGAATAGAGGCCATCTCTGTCTCTTGTCCTCTTATAAAGTCACCAGTCATATGGGGTTTAGGAACCTCTCTACTCCAGGATGACCTCATCTTAATTATTAACATCTTAGCATCTGCAAATATCCTATTTCCAAATCAGTCCAATTTTGAAGTTCTGGGTGGACATGAATTGGGAGGGACACTGTGTAACTCAGTACAAAGAGTTTCCTTACACCAGCAGAGTATTTTCACCCTGTTTTTTTCTTTAGTGATCATACCACACTCACCTGGACCTAGGTTTTCTCACTGGACAGCATCCTGTAGACATTTTTCCTCAGTAGTATACAGCGTCCTCATTCTTTTCAACAGCTGCATAATGTCCCTGTGCATGGGTGCCACCTGCTTTATTTAACCTTTAATCTGTTGATGGACACTTGAGTTTGTTCCATTCTTTGAACATCACAGAAATTGCTGCAGTGACTAGCCTTGTGCACATGAAGTTGAACTTCATAAAACTACCATTCTTGTAGGTCAGGAAAGGTAGATTATTGACAGTGTCATATGATTCGGTCATGTAGATTATTTGGCATGTGGGCAAGAGATAATCCACAGCCATTTTTGTTTCCTGTTTTAGATGATGAGGGGTAGGCTTGGTTCTGGGAGGGGATTTTGATAGACTGATGACTTGTCTATCTCCTACCTCCTTGCTCCTTGACAAGAGTAATGAATATTACTTATTCAACCCGTAGTGTGCCGATAAATTTCTACCAGTTGGCTCTTGGGGGTGGGGAGGAGGAAATGTATCCACACACACACACACATATATATATATATACTAAATTTATTATAAATTTTACTGATATAAACAATGTGGGGCACTTGGGGTGGCGAACACACAATACAATATACAGATGATGTATGGTACACCTGAAACTTACATGATTTTATTAGCCAGTGTCACCCCAGTAAGTTCAATTTTAAAAAGACTGGAGCATACAATTTACAAACAATAATAAATATACTCTTTATTGTAAATTCCATATAGTCTGTTGATTCTCACAGTTTGCTTTCACTACTTATTGTGGGACTCTATATCAGTAACCCACTATGGTTGCAATTGTTGGAGGTATGATGTTTTGACATAAATATTGGTCATTGTAAATATTGGTTGATACTTTCATTTACTTGAGTAAGATGGAGGTGAAATAAGGAAGACCTCTGTCAGAACTGGAACTTCATTTATTTGCCACTGATAATGAGCAACTTCATTGCTAGTAATACTAAAAAACTTTTCTTCAATTTCCTGTGTTAGTCACAGTATAATGGCTACAGACACAACATACTTTTAAGTTAATCTGCATTAGGAATATTTTTTCATCTCTTTTCGACCAAGACAATCAAATCTTGATCTGTAGCATTTTCTGCTCTCTGTGGTGTAAAGATTCCTGCACAGTACCAATATGACATCATTGAACATGGAACTGGGAAAAGACCAGTGGTTTTCAACTAGTCATTTCGCCCTTTCTGTCTCCAGGGAACACTTAGCAGTATCTGGAGACATTTTTGGTTGTCACAACTCTGGGAGTGCAACTGGCCTCTAGTAGAGGCCAGGGAGGCGGCTAACATCCTGCAAGTCTCAGGACTGCTCCACAGCACAGAATAATCTGATTTAAAATGTCAGTGGTACTGAGGCTGAGAAGCCCTGCACTGGATAGAATTAATTTCAAGAGCATAGATAATAAGTAATACAGAGTAATATTTAGAAAGTGGTGAGCTTTGAGTAATTGTTACCATTCCTGTAATTTTAAGTTATTGAAATTTCATTTTTAATAATAGCTTGCAGAATTCCTGGAAATTTCAGTCAGTTCTCCTGACCTGTAGAGCCAGCTACAGCAGGCCACTGCACCTGTCACAGATCTTGGCCCAGTGAGGACACTCAAAGGCCTTGAGGCCTGAATGAAGGAAATCTGGGCCTAGGATGAGTCGTAGGGCCAGGGCCAGCAGGTATCCCTCTCTCGGAGGCCCCTGATAGGTCTCCTTGTGATCTCAGACTTTATACACCAGTGCCTAGGACCTACTTTGTAAGGAGACTCTGAAGCAATTCCAATTTCCTTAACTGCAAGAATCTCACAGGCCTTGCTGTTCCATACAGACTGTGGCAGCTTCCCCTAGCAGGAGTGTGGTTGGGTAGAACGTTGCGGTTAGGGCAGGGCAGACAGGAAGGAATTGAACTGAGTTCAAGCAGGCTTATGGCTTAGCGAGGAAAACAGTGCCCTTGTTGGTCCTGAGAGGCTGCTGTGCTCTAGAAAGCTTGTCTCCCACTTTCCCGGGTGCTCTCATTTTGGGGGTCTTTTCCATTGTCTTGTGAAGACATGCATCCCTGAAGTGTTTGTTGACTATCTTCTATACTCTGGACACTGTCCTAGTTCCTTATTTGTGACAGCAAGCTTTTCAGGCAGGGAAGGGTATAGTACAGATAACAACAAATAAAAATGTCCAGCAGAATTAAAATAACTAACCTTTACAGAGCACTTCCTGGGCCAAGTATTATTCAGAACTGCTCAGGAGAAAATATGGCAGGGAATGTGATCACTAGTGCCTGGAAAGGCCTTTGTATTAGGACGCAGTTTCCAGTTGCAGGGAAGGAAATGTAGTCTTGTCACTCATCAGCCATGTGTCAGTGAAGTATGGTGGGTGAGAATGGATATAGGGGACACCTGGTAGTCTTTGCGACACTTCTTGAAGGTTGGAAAGGACCTCATAGGCTGATATGAGGGCTTTGGATTGGTTTCTGAGTAAGATAGAAAGTCTTGGAGCTTCTTTGATAGAGTAATGTGGCCTGACTGGGGCTTCAAAGGCATCTCTCTGGCTGCTGCTATGGAATAGGTCTTTGCAGAACAATGGAAGCTGGTGTGAATGCAGCCACTAAGGAAAACAGCTGGGCAGCTCTCAGCTTACACATGACCCAGCAGTTTCACTCCGTGGCATACACCCATGGAGTGAAAACATGCATCCCCATAAAAAAAACTACATAAATTTTCACAGCAGCATAATTCTAAAAAGTAGAAAAAACACAAATGTCCATCAACTGATGACTGGTGATTGAATAAAGGAAGTGTGGTATAGCCACATAATGGAATGTTATTTGGCCATAAAAAGAATGAATCACCGATATATGCTACAACATAAATGAACCTTGAAAACTTTATGGTGAGTGAAAGGAGCCAGCCACATATGGTATGACTATCTTTATGTTAAATGTCCACAATAGGAAAATGCCTAGAAACAGATGGCAGGTGAGTGGTTGCCTAGAGCTGTGTGGGATGGAACAGTTTGGAGGTGACAGTTAAGGGGTATGGTGTTTTGGTGGTTCGAAGTTATTACAGTGATGGTTACACATTTTGTGAATATATACTAAAAACTACTGAATTGTACATTTTCAAGGTTGTGAATTGTATGATATGTGAGTGGTATCTCAATAAAGCTACTAAATTTTTTTTAAACAGTGGATATAGAAAGCCCTGTTGGAGGCAGGAGATGATGTGGTTCTTTGGAAGAATCAGAGCAGACAGAGGACAATGAGCAAGAGAGAGCTAAGCTTCCCATTTCCCCCTCCTGATAGGAATCCAAGGAACTCATTGCACAGTATGCAGTTCTACCGTAGTCCCGGTCTAGAGCTCCCAAACAATTCAAGAAATGGGGAGATTTATCAGTGAGACCTCACAGCCCCTCCAACCTCATTCCCTTTCTTTTCTCCTCTCTGGTTCGTATTGACAGGAGACAGAAGAAAATAAAACCAAAGGATTTGATTACTTACTGAAGGCAGCTGAAGCTGGCGACAGACAGTCCATGATCCATGTGGCACGAGCTTTTGACACTGGCCAGAACCTCAGCCCAGACAGGTACTGTGGCCTCCACTCACATGGAGCTGGTGGGAACCTGAGCTGCAGGTGGGAGCTTTCCCCTCTAGTATCAGTACTGACCTGGGTTCCAGGTCGAGCTCCCCACTGAGTTCCAGTCCAGTGACCATGGGCAAGTATTTTTACCCCCGTGGCCTCAGTTTCTTCATTGTATAAAATGGGAATAACAGAACATGCATCCTAGGATTGTTGTGTGAGGATTAAATGAAGTGGTGCCTGTAATTCTCACTGTGCCTGGCACATAAGGCACAAGATACATGGCAGCCACCTTTTAGCACTGGGTACAGAGTGGTTGTTCCTAGATGTTAGAGTAATGGGTGAGTAGAATTTACTCCTCCTACTTTTATTTTTGTTATTTTTCTCTTCCAGGGGTGAGGGGAGGGAAACAGCAAGCTCCTGGGTGAGCTCAGGCCTGGTGTGAGTTTTCCATGGTGGCTTTGGGACACCTGAAGGCTACAGCTCTGCAAGTGCTAACTCTTTTTCAGTTATCACTCAGGCTGAGATGCCAGGACTGCTTTCTGGAGTGGGAGGAAGAGAGGATGACTCAACCTCATCTCATCTCCTTGGCTTGGTAGTGGGATATCCCAGAAGTCCAGACTGAGCAGAGGACAGTTGGGGGAATTGACCCATTGCTGACCCTCTGTGGTTCCCCTTATATCTCAGCTACCCCTTGCTGTCCTCAGGAGCCTGTGGCTTTCTAGAAGGGAGCAGGGTGAGCACATTCATCATCTAAACCTCCAGGGTTGGAGCAGCCTGGCAGTTCTCTCCTTTGGGTCAGGGTCTCATCTTCCTCTCACTGGGTTTAGAAGGAAAGTCAAAATAGTGGCTCTGTTATATCAAGCTCTTAGGGTCTAAAACATGTAGACATGTGACATTCTGCCTGTATATATCATGCAAAAGGTGTCAGACACCTACTGTACCACTCCCTTATATTTGGACCACTCTTTCACTGAGAACAAGAACTGGGGCTTCTGTGTGTCTGTAGTCCAGAGCTTCACGTAGGGCCTTGTCTCAGTATTGTTGAAAGAATGAAGCAACACATGTCTTTGGACAGGCAGGGCAGGGATGTTTGGCCCCCATTTTATGGATGAGTAAACTAGTTCTGAGAAGCGAAGGGACTTGCCCATCGTCAAAGATCTAGTAGTGGCAAAGCTAAAACCTAGGTCTTCTCACTTCTTCTCCCATGGACTACCTACATGGCTGGCTTCATAGTGGATTCAGAATTATACTGGCATGGAGAGGAGGGAAACAACAAAGACACAATGTAATTGTGTCAGATCAAATGCCAGAGTAGATGGTGCTCATGGGGTGCAGTGGGGAAGCACAGCCTGGGCAGGGGTTGCTGGACCTAGGCACCTAAAAATCTTTGCTCTGTATGTTTTCATGTTCTTTGTCTCCTTTTTCTTCGACATATAATAGTTTACTTGTTGATTTGTAAGAATTTTTAATATATTAATGCTAAGAATTATTTGGCATATGAGTTGCCTTAAAATTTTTTTAAAGATAACTACCATAGATGTGGGGGAATGGGGGATGGCACATGTGCCACTCAATAACAGTTGTTTACTGGGTTTGAGGATATATTGATTTTTATATTTATGTAGTTAAATCTATCAAAGTTTTTTTTGAGGATTTTATTTATTTACTTCTTAGAGAGAGGAAAGAGAGGGAGAGAAATATTAATGTGGGAGAGATACTATGTGCAAGAGTCAATGTGTGAGGCTGCCTCATGTATGCCTCCAACTGGGGACCTGGCCCATAACCCAGTCATGTGCCCCAACTGGGAGTCAAACCTGTGACCTTTTGGTTCACAGGCTGGTGCTCAATGCACTGAGCCATACCATCAAGGGCTATCAAAGTTTTTCTTTCTTTTTTTTTTAGTTTCTACTATAGTCATTTTCTTATTCTTCTTCCTCATTCCAAGCAGCTCTAGCCTCTTCCATTCAGGGAGTATTGAGGGCCACTCTGGATAAGGCAGGGCCCCAGGTAGGCCCAAACTTGCATGTAAAAGGTTTCCACCTTCTCACAAGTTACCACCTAGTAGGACAAAGAAAAGTCACTGCAAATTCCAAAGCAGGAATGGGCACCCTAACTACAGCTTGTGGAGTCAGTTGGGGTTGGTGGTGGGTGGGAGAGACTAGGTCCTTCCCCTCTTTTCCATTTCAGGGCAGTTCTGTATTGCCCTTCAAGACCAGGAAGGGTCAGAGGTGAAAAAGGTAAAATCTAGTTTAGTGGCTTCTAGACAAAGGTTAAAACCATAGCTTGTTAGTTGTGCCACCAAAAATTTTCAAAAGATTTTCTCTTCTATAAAACAAAATGGAATCACAGTTAGCTCCTCAAGGCTTTCACAACTACCTATGTGTTTACCCTTCATTGGTCCCTGCCTTCCTGGGGCTTTCATTCTCTTTGGGGGAACTGTAATCAACAGTGAATAAGAAAACAATTATAAATTAAGGCAACTGTAAGAACTCAGGTATTTGGAGATGGCTTCTCTGAAGAGGTGACATATGAGCTGAGGTTGGAGGGATGTGGAGCCAGGTGTGGAAAGAGGGAGAAAGAACATTCCAAGCAGATAGAGCAGCAGTGAAGGCCCAGGAGCAGACAATAGCTGGCATGTTTGGAAATGGAGAGCCTAGCATGGGGGGAGATTAGCAGGAGCTAAGACCAGGGGCTGAGCTATGTCAGGTAGGGCTTTGGAGGAGAGGATAGCAAGTCATTGTAGCTGTGTGTCCTGGAATACTTCATGAGACCCATAGACATTCTTATCTGCATCTCTCTTTGCTCTTTCCTGATGTACTATAAATACTTACATTCCTGGTAATGGAGTCAGCACACCCAAAGAGAAAGAGTCGGTGCCCTGTTTGCTTTGTATTGTGTGTTTACACCTTTGGTTGGAGCTTGTGTGTGTTCTTGGTGGTTTGGCCTTTCACATGCTGTAGCAGGAAAAAGAGGAGGGGCAAGAGGGGCAGAGCCAGAGAGGGAGCCAGCTCTTCCTGGGGAAGACCTGTATTGTGCTAGAGGCAGCCAGAGCCTACTGCATGGGCCTAGCATGAGATGGGGTACAAATTGCTGTTCCCTCTGCTGATTCTGGAAGCCTTGTCATAGCCTGCCACCACCCCCCCTGCCCCACCCACCCCAGCTGCCCCTGCCACCTCCTCTCTTATCCAGATCAGAGGGCAGATTGACCAGGATACCAGCTACTGCTAATGCTGGCCCACAGGGTGCTATCTTGTTCAAACTGGAAAAATGCCTCTCTTCCTCAAAATGCTCTGTTTCCATTATTGGAAAATTGTTGTAATATACCAATTTTATTAGGTAAAGCTAAAGACAGAGTACTATCTCAGTAAATGTAAAAATATACAGTGTAAACAATGACCCTTAGATGTGGTGGCATCGGGTGCTGTGGGTTGTGATTCATAGGTGGTGGTCCCCTGGGATCCCTGACTTGCCTCTCCTGATGGTGGGCCTTCTCCCTCCTGTCCAGTTGTCATGGTAGCCTCCCTCTTTCCTCTTTATCTCTTGCCAAGGTCCCAAGACTGGCCAGAGGCTCTGCACTGGTATAACGCTGCCCTGGACACAACAGACTGTGATGAGGGCGGTGAGTATGATGGGATACAAGATGAGCCCCGGTACGTGCTGCTGGCCAGGGAGGCTGCGATGCTGTCTGAGGGCGGCTTCAGGCTGGAGAAGGACCCACAGAGATCAGGTATGACTCAGCAGACCTGCTTCTGCTGTGGAACAGGGCTGGACATGGAGGAACATAATTCCAATCCCGCTGGGAATTATGGCAAGAGGTACTAATGGGGGAAAGATTCATATGGACTGTCTATTTTGCCAGGCAGGATACCCGTATGGTACTGGCTTAGTAGGGGGCTTCATGGAGCTGCTGTGCAGATGAACATTTGTATTTTAATGGTTATATATTAGGGGCTTGGATTTTGGATGCTTTTTTTTTTTTTAAGTAAAAAACTTGAGGACTTCCAGTCAAGATGGAGGTGTAGCTAAAACAAGGCTTTCCTCCTCACACAACCTCAGCAAAAATTACAACTAGACTACAAAACAACTATTTCCCAGAATCATCAGAAAAATTGAGCTGCTTGAAAGTCTGACAACAGAGGAATTAAAGAAGTCACATTCATACAGATGGGTAAGAGGGGTAGAGATACAGACAGCCGAGGAGATGTGGAACAGGCAGTCCCAAACCCATATGTGGTGGATTAAAATCAGGAGGAAACCTTGAGAGTGAGGGATACCAGCCCCATATGAGACCACCCAGCCCAGGGTTCCACTGCCATGAAGATAAGTCTCCATAACTTCTGGCTGTAAAAACCAGTGAGGGTTGAGACAGCAGAAGAAACCACGGGATTCTCAAGGGTCTCCTCTTAAGGGGCCCTTAATGGGCTTAGAACTTATGCAGACTCACTTCCTTTGGGTTCCAGCACAGGGGCAGCAGCTGGAAGGGCACCAGTGGCATACAGGGAGAAATTGAGTTTGGCATCAGGGTGAGTTCTGGGGTGCAACTTCCTCCTGCACAAAACTCCAGAGGCCAACCAGTGTCATTGTCCCCATTCTGAGAACTCCCTCACACAGAGCCACAGAGTGGGGATACCTTGTTGGAGACTCTATCAATCTGATTGACACAGGTTTCCCTGCCCAGGCAATTACCTAAGATTTCCCCATCCAACTTACCATTGTGCTGTTCTACAGAAGGTCATGCTACTAAGACAGGGAGTGAAAGCAGCTCTATTTAATACATAGAAAAAAACACAAGGACGGTGCCAAAATAAAGGGACAAAGAAATATGGCCCAAATGATCAAAACTCCAGAAAAAGAATGAAATAAAATGGAGATAAGCAATCTAACAGATGCAGAGTTCAAAATACTGGTTATTAGAATTCTTGAGGAACTCATTGGGTACTTCAACAGCATAAAAAAGACCCAGGCTGAAATGAAGCTTACACTAAGTGAAATAAAGAAAAATTGCAGGGAACCAACAGTGGAATGTATGAGGCCAAGAATCAAATAAATGATTTGGAATACAAGGAAGAAAAAAATATTCAATCAGAAAAGCAAGAAGAAAAAAGAATAAAAAAATATGAGGATAGTGTAAGCAGCCTCTGGGACAACTTCAAGCATTCCAACATTTGCATCATAGGGGTGCCAAAAGGAGAAGAGGAAGAGCAAGAAATTAAAATTTTACTTGAACAAATAATGAAAGAAAACTTCCCTAATTTGGTGAATGAAATAGACATACAAGTCCAAGAAGCATGAAGAGTCCCAAACAAAGAGGACCACCCCAAGGCACATCATAATTAAAATGTCAAAGGTTAAAGATAAAGAGAGAATCTTAAAAGCAACAGCAAGAGAAAAGGAGTTCTCATAAAACTATCAGCAGATTTTTCAAAAGAATGGTTACCCGCAAGAAGGGATTGGCAGGAAGTATTCAAAGTGATAAAAAGCAAGGGCATACAATCTAGATTACTCTATACAGTAAAGCTGTCATTTAGAATGGAAGGGCAGATAAAGTGTTCCCCACAGAAGGTAAAGCTAAAGGAGTTAATCATCACCAAGCCATTAATAAATGAAAAGTTGAAGGGACTTATTTAAGAAAAATAAGATCAAAACGATGGTCATTAGTATTGTAATAAATTCACAACTATCAACAACTGAATCTAAAAAACAAAGTAAGCAAACAAGCAGAACAGGAACTGAATCATTGATACGGAGATCATTTGGAGAGTTATTAGTTGGGAGGCAGAAGAGAAAGAATGGGGGAAAAGATGCAGGGATTAAGTTCAAATTGGTAGGTACAGCATAGATAGGAGATGTTAAGAACAGTGTAGAAAATGGAGTATTTAAAGAACTTCCTGTATTTTGCCTTGAGTAATGCTCACATTTTTTGCTCAAATATTTGAGTGAAAAATAAGGATGGGCATTATGCAATGGGTGGTGCTAATTCCACACTATATTAATGGTTTTAATTTTTTACTTATGTTTATGCATTAAAAGTATAAGTCTAGACAGCAATAACAATATCCATATGTTCAAAAATAAATGCTAAAATATCTTTATATACAAAAAACAAGTATCTAAATATAAATACATACTAATTGACTTAAAAAATTAAATAAAGTTTTTATTCCTGAAAGTTTGGGCCAAAAATGTGGGTCTGTATTATACATGGCAAAGTGCAGTCTATGCGTGACCCATGGATGTGAACTAACTGGAGGATTGCGGAGGGAATAGTGGGTACTGGGTGGAGAAAGGCAAAGGAGAAAAATTGGGGCAACTGTAATAGCATAATCAATAAAATATATTTTAAAATAATAAAATATTCTCCAGTGGAAAAAAATTGAGTTTACATTTTTTTAAATTTATATATTTAATTGTTGTTCAAGTACAGTTTTCTGTTTTTAACTCCCATCCCAGCCGACCCCCGCTGTGCTCTCCAACTCCCTCCCATTTCTACCCCCCTAGTTTTGTCCATGTGTCCCTCATACTAGTTCCTGTAAATCCTTCCCCTTTTCCCCTAAAATTCCCTCCCCTCTCCCCTCTGGTCGCTCTCTCCCTGTTCTCTATTTCAGTGTCATTGATCATATTTTGCTTACTTGTTTGTTTTGTTGTTTAGGTTTCTGTTAAAGGTGAGATCATATGGTATTTGTCTTTCACCGCCTGGCTTATTTCACTCAGCATAATGCTTTCCAGTTCCATCCATGATGTTGCAAAGGGTAGGAGTTCCTTCTTCCTTTCTGCAGCATAGAATTCCATTGTGTAAATGTACCATAGTTTTTGGATCCATTCATTTACTGATGAGCACCTAGGTTGCTTCCATCTCTTGGCTATTGTAAATTATGCTGCTATGAACATAGGGGTGCATAGGTTCTTTTGGATTGGTGTTCCAGGGTTCTTAGGATATAATCCTAGCAGTGGAATTGCTGGGTCAAAAGGCAATTCCGTTTTCAGTTTTCATTGAAAATTCCATACTGTTTTCCACAGTAGTTGTACCAGTCTGCAATCCCACTAACAGTGAACTAGGGTTCCCTTTTCCCCACAACCTCTCCAACATTTGTTTGTTGCTTTCTTTATGATGGCCATTCTGACCAGTGTAAACTGGTATCTCATTGTGGTTTTAATTTGCATCTCTCTGATAGCTAGCGATATCGAGCATCTTTTCATGTGTCTCTGGATCCTCTGTATGTCCTCCTTGGAGAAGTATCTGTTCAAGTCCTTTGCCCATTTTTTAATTGGGTTAGTTTTCTTAGAGTGAAGTCTTGTGCTTTCTTTGTATATTTTGGAGATTAAACCTTTGTCTGAGGTATCATTGGCAAATATGTTTTCCTACACAGTTGGTTCTCTTTTTATTTTAATACTGTTTTCTTTAGCCATGCAGAAGCTTTTAATTTTGATGAGATCCCATTTGTTTCTTCTTTCCTTTATGTTTCTTGCTATAGGGGACATACCGGTAAAAAAAGTTGCTGCATGAAATATTTGAAATTTTCTTGCCAATATTCTGTTCCAGGACTTTAATGGTGTCACAGCTTATATTTAAGTCTTTTATCCACCTTGAATTTATTTTGGTGTATGGTGTAAGTTGGTGCTCAAGTTTCATTTCTTTGCACATAGCTGTCCAGTTCTCCCAACACCATTTGTTGAAGAGGCTATTATTAGTTTATTTTATGTTGCTTCTTTGTCGAATATTAATTGACTGTAGAGACTTGGGTGTATTTCTGGGCTCTCTGTTCTGTTCCATTGGTCTATGTGCCTGTTTTTATGCCAGTACCAGGCTGTTTTGATTACAGTGGCCTTGTAATACAGTTTGGTATCAGGTATTGTGATCCCTCCTACTTCGTTCTTCTTTCTCAGAATTGCAGCCGCTATTTACGGGGTCATTTATGGTTCCATATAAATTTTTGAAGTGTTTGTTCTATGTCTGTGAAATATGCCATTGGTACTTTAATAGGTATTGCATTGAACCTATAAATTGCTTTGGGTTGTATAAACATTTTGATGATATTAATTCTTCAAATCCATGAACATGGTGTATGTTTTCATTTGTTTGTGTCTTCCTTGATTTGTTTCTTCAGTGTTGTGTAGTTTTCTGCATACAGGTCTTTTACCTACTTGGTTAGGTTTGTTCCAAGAGATTTTATTTTTGTTTTTGCTATATTGAATGGGATTTTCTTCTTGATTTCTGCTTCTGCTGTTTCATTGTTAGTGTACAAAAATGCCTTTCATTTTTGGATATTGACTTTGTATCCCACTCTTGCCAAATTTATTTATTAGATCAAACAGTTTTTTGGTAGAGTCTATGGGATTTTACATGTACACTATCATATTATCTGCAAACAATGACAGTTTCGTTTCCTCTTTTCTGATTTGGATGCCTTTTATTTCCTTTTCTTGTCTGATCACTGTGGCTAAAACCTCCAATACTATATTGAATAGACGTGTTGAAAGTGGACAACCTTGTCTTGTTCCTGATCTTACTGTAAAAGATTTTAGTTTTTGCCCATTGAGTATGATGTTAGCTGTAGGTCTCTTATATGTGGCCTTTATTATATTGAGGAATGCTCCCTCTATTCCCACTTTGCTGAGTACCTTTATCATGAATGGGTGTTGTGCCTTATCAAAAGCTTTGTTCGCATCTATTGATATGATGTAATTTTTGTCTTTGCTTTTGTTTATGTGGTGTGTTACATTTCCTGATTTGTGGATATTGAACCATCCTTGCATCCCTGGGATGAATCCCACTTCGTCATGGTGTATGATGTTTGTTTGTTTGTTTGTTTTAATTTTTTAAAATTTATTCATTTATCTTTAGAGGGGAAGGGAAGGAGAGAAATACCAATGTATGTTTGCCTCTTCTGAGTCCCCTGCTGGGAACTGACCTGCAACCCACGCATGTGCCCTGACTGGGAATCGAACCGCAATCGTGTAGTTCGCAGGCCCGCACTCAATCCACTGAGCTACACCAGCCAGGGCGGTGTATGATGTTCTTAATGTGTTGTTGGATGTAATTTGCCAATGTTTTGTTGAGGATTTTAGCATCTGTTCATCAGCAATATTGGCCTGAAGTTTTCTTTCTTTGTTGTGTCTCTGTCTGGTTTTGGAATTAGGATGATGCTGACTTCATAAAAAGAGTTTGGGAGTCTTCCATCATTTTGGATTTTTTCGAATAGTCTGTGAAGAATAGGGGTTAGCTCTTCCTTAAATGCTTTGGAGAATTCTCCTGTGAAACCATCTGGTCCAGGGCTTTTGTGTGACGGGGTTTTTTTGATTACTGCTTCAATTTCATCTGCTGGTATTGGTCTGTTCAGGCTTTCTACTTCTTCTTCATTGAGTTTTGGAAGATTATATTTTTCTGAAAATGTGTCCAATTCACCTAAGTTTTCAAATTTCTTGGCATACATTTCTTCACAGTAATTTCTTACGATCCTTTCTATTTCTGTAGTGTCAGTTGTAATCTCTCCTCTTTCATTTCTGATTGTGTCTATTTGGTTACTCTCTCTTCTTTTCTTGATGAGCCTACTTAAAGGGTTGTCTATTTTGTTTGTCTTTTCCAAAAACCAGCTCCTAGATTCATTGATCCTTAGAATTGTGCTTTTAATCTCTATGTCATTTATTGTGCTCTGATCTTGGTTATTTCCTTCCTTGTAGTTGCTCTAGGCTGTCTTTGTTGTTGTTCCTCAAGTTGTTGTAGGTATAGGGTTAGGTTGTTTGTTTGAAATGTTTCTGTGTTTTTTAGGTAAGCCTGTATTGCTGTGAACTTCCCTCTCAGGACTGCCTTGGCTGGGTCCCATAAGTTTTGGGTTGTTGTGAGTTCATTTTCATTTGTTTCCAGAAACATTTTGATTTCTTCCCTAATTTCAGTCTTGACACATTCGTTGTTTAATAGAATGCCATTCAATCTCCATGATTTTGAGTGTTTGGGGTTTTTTCCTTTGGGGTTGGTTTCTAGTTTCAGTCTCTTGTGGTCAGAGAAAATGCTTGGTATGACTTCAATTTCTTGAATTTTTTGAGGCTCATTTTGTGTCCTATCATGTGGTCTATCTTTGAAAATGTTCCATGTGCATTTGAACAGAATGTGTATTTAGCTTCTTTGGGGTGAAGGGTTCTATATGTATCAGTTAAGTTCATTTCATCTATGGTGTTGTTCAATGCCACAATATCTTTGTTGGTATTTTTTTGGAAGATCTGTCCATTTTTGACAGTGGGGTGTTAAAATACCCTATTATAATTGTGTTGTTGTCAATATCTCTCTCAAAGTCCTCTAAGATTTTCTTTATATATTTGGGTGTTCCAATGTTGGTTGCATATATATTTACGATGTTAATGTCTTCTTGCTGGATTTCTTGCTTGCCTTCTCCCTTGAGTATTATGAAGTGATCTCGGGGTCTCTTTTTATGGCCCTTTTTTGGAAGTCTATTTTATCTGATATGAGAATTGCTACCCCCGCTTTTTTTTCTTGTTCATTTGCTTGTAAAATTTGTTTCCAGCCTTTCACTTTTTGTCTGTGTAGGTCTTTTGTCCTGAGGTGGGTCTCTTATAGGCAGCATATGTGTGGATCATGCTTTCTTATCCATTCAGCTATTCTATGTCTTTTGATTGGCACATTTAATCCATTTACATTTAAGATTATTATTGATAGGTACTTATTCATTGCCATTTTTGTACCTGTGTTCCCCCTTCTCTCTCTTTTTTTAAAGCAGTCCTTTTAGCATCTCTTGCAGAGCTGGTTTGGTGGAGGTGTATTCTTTTAGACTTCTTTTGTCTTGGAAGCTCTTTATTTGACCTTCTATCTTGATTGAGAGTGTTGCTGGGTAAAGTAGCCTTGGTTGCAGGCCTCCCGTTCTTGTTACTTGGAAGATTTCTTGCCATTCTCTTCCTGCTTGGAGTGTTTCCATTGAGAAGTCAGCAGCTCACCTTATTGGGGCTCCCTTGTATATTACTTCCTGTTTCTCCCTTGCTGCCTTTAAGATTCTCTCTTTGTCTTGGAATTTTGCCATTTTAATGATGATGTGTCTTGAAGTGGGCCTCTTTCGGTTCCTCTTGATTGGGACTCTCTGTGTTTCCTGGATTTGTGTGACTTTCTCTCATCAAATTAGGGAAGTTTTCCATAATTACTTTGTCAAATAGGTTTTCTATCCGTTGTTCTTTTTCTTCTCCTTCTGGTTTCCCTATTATTCGGATATTATTACATTTCATTTGTCTTGTGTTTCTCTTAATCTCTCTTCGTTCTTTTTGAGTCTGTTTTTTTTTTTTTTGCTCTTTCTGTGTATATTTTTCTACTTTGTCCTTCAACTCACTGAATCTGATCTTCTGCTTCATCGATCCTGCTTTTGATTCCTTCTACTGCGTTCTTCAGTTCTGAAATTGTATTCTTCATTTTCTCTTGGCCCTTGCTGATAGTTTCTATTTTCTTTTTCATGTTGATATAGTTTGCAGTGAGTTCATTGTAGTTCCCATGTAATTTCTGGTAGCACATTGTGAGCTCTTTGAACTTCCTGATAATTGGTGCTTTGAATTCAATATCTGATAGCTGACTTGCCTCTATTTCATCTTGCATTCTTTCTGAGGTTTCCTCCTTTGCTTTCATTTGGGGATTGTTTCTTTGCCTTCCCATTGTTTTTGAGACTCTTCTTGTTAGCTCCAGCTTCTTAAATTGATTTGTTCTGGCTTCTTGGGTTTATGGTGTGAACTTCTGTGGTAGAATACCTGTGAGCTTTGGTGGTGTCTCCTTGGTCTCCCAAGCTCACTTGGGCTGTTGTTGAAGTTGGCTCTGTGTTTGTCTTTGGGTTTTGGTTGTTTTGGGGTCTTTCTTTTCTGGGTCCTTCCCACCAAGTGGTTAACTGAAGGTCCCTATGTCCACCACCTGTTTTAATTTGTTATACTGGTGAGGGAAGGTTGTGTTGAAGCTAATTCTTCCGTGTATACAAGGTTTTAAGAATTCTCTTTTGCTTTTGTTCAGTTGTTTGTACTGGGTAGGTTTCTCCACTATTTTGTTGAATTTCCAGATAGGTCTTGAATTGAGGTTTGTGTGGTTTCTTCTCCCTCCTTCACCTTCTTCTGTTGTTATCTGTTGGTGGTTCCTTTGTTGTTGGGTTTCCTCTTCCAGTGGGTATCCTGGTGTTCACCACTTCCATCTACTCTTTTTGTGTGTGTGATCAGTTGGAGGGGGAGGCAAAGTGGTTTATGACAGCAGGAGAGTATATTATGATAATTACAGTCACAGCCAGTAGAGAAGAGATAGGAGATCTTTAGGCTATGTATAGTGTTAAGTGTAATCTTCAACCCCACTAGCCACTATTAAGAAGGAATGGAGAGAAATAAGACTCTTGTTGGGGAGGAAAGGCTTGTGAGTTGGATCTAGAAAGGAGTGAGGTTGTGGGAGGTCAGATGTGAGGTAAGGTGAGAGTAAAGGATAGTAAATAGGTGTAGTGTGTGAGAGAATAGAGTTAACCACTACAGTAATAGAGTTCAGGAAACTGTAAAGTGGGCCAAAATCTGGGAGGGTGTTGTGAAGTATTTACAATGGTATGGAACAGCTGTTATTTACAATAATAGAGCAACAATCGTATGACAGAATCTATGTGATCTGGATAACATGAATAGGGGGTATAGAACTTTGAGTATTGTGCTAAAGGAACACAAGTGACGTGAAGGACAGTAAATTAGCACTGGATTGTGAAAGAGAGAATAGGGGAAACCTGACAATATAACCAGCCAAGCAATGAAAACTGTACAGAAAGAAGAAAAATACAAAAATAGTATTAAAATAAAAGATGTGAGAATAATGAAAAATAATAGTATAAATATGCAGTAGTTTGCAGTTTCTCTGCAATAGCAAAGTGAAATTTGTCTCATTTTCTCAGCTGTTTGGATACCCCCTCTTTGGGTCCAACTGTGGTCCTTTCACAGTTCCAGATTTTTTTGTCTCACTTGTGGGTATTTAAAAGAAAAAAAAAGCCAGAGAAGGGAGAAAGAAGGGATAAAGTTGGAAAGAATGGAAGAAGGAATAAAACAAGAAAGAATAAAAGAGAGGAAAAAGGTATTGAAAGATAAAACAGTAATAAAATTAAAAAGATAAAAAAATTACTTAAAAAACACACACACAAAAAAAAACCCAGGGGGAAAAAAGATGTCTTGCTGGTTTTAAACTGGCCAGACTGGTTTTTCTGGTCTCAATGGCTACAGCTGGCTGAGGGGTGGTTGGTGTGGTCTTTCTGAGAGCGCTCTCCCAAGAGCTGACCTGGTGCCTCTCCCCAGCGTTCCTCTCACTCCCACTGGCCAGGGTGCCTGAGTCTTTCGGGTTAGGGCACAGACCCTTCCTAGTTCTGTGGGGGGACTCTAGGTTTTCTGCCCAACCTCGGGATCACTGCCAGGCTGGGTGGGAGGTAGGCCAAGCGGCTGTCGCAGGAGAATCCTTCAGTTTACTTTCCAAAAGATTTTTCCTTGAGAAAGTCTGACTCAGCACAGCCCAATCCCCCAGCCAGACCAGTGACTATCTGAGAGTCAAAGCCTGACACTTCGCCTCTCAATTCTCCCATGCTGGGGACCACAGATTTTGAGGTTGATCACGGCCCTTTGTTCTTATCACCCTCTGCAATCTCAAGCACACAGGCCTCTCCTGGGGGTGTTGCCCAACCTTGCTTGGCTGTGGAAGGAGGGAGCTGATGACCGGGCTCTCTCCCAAGAACCCTTCGGCAGGCCCCGGGCTCCCAAAGACTCCGTGGTAGACCCGCACCGGGCACACCGGTTGAGGTCCGAGACTGCTGCCGCTCCTGTCTTCACTCTGGTCCCTGAGACCCTACTGCCCTGCAGCCGTCTCCTTACCGTCTGTTTTTTTAGTGTCCGCTACAGTTTCTGGTCTCTTATTTTCATATATGCTGGCTGTTTGCGCTGTTCCTTCATAGATCGGCCAGGATTTTTTCCCATGTGTTGGGGGAGATGGAATCTCCTCTGTCCCACTCGGTTGCCATCTTCCTTCCTGAGCTTACATTTTTAAAAAATATGTAATTAATTTATTTTTAGAGAAAGAGGGGGAGAAAGAAAGCGAGAGAAACATCAATGTGTGGTTGCTTCTCAAGTCCCCCCAACTGGGGATCTGCCCCACAACTCAGGCATGTGCCCTGACTGGGAATTGAACCAGTGACCCTTTGGTTTGCAGGCCATCACTCAGTCCACTGAGCCACACCAGCCAGGGCTTGAGCTTACATTTTCATAACCTAAAATTCACCATTTTAAAATGTATATGCTCAGTGGTGTTTAGGATCTTCACAAGGTTGCATAACCGTCACCATTATCTCATTGCAGAATATTTTCACCACATCAGAAAGAAAACCAGTCCTATTTAACAATGACTTCTTATTCCACCCTACTTTATTCCTGGAAACCACTAACCTACTTTTTTGTCTTTGTGTATATACCTATTCTGGACATTCCATTAGACAGAATCATAAAATATGTGGCGTTTTGTGTCTGGCTTCTTTCACAGCCTACTTTCAAGGTTCATCCATGTTGTAGCATTTCTTTCTATTGTCAAATAATATTCCATTGTATAGATATACCACCTTCTGTTTATCCATTCAGCAATTGATGGACACATGAGATACTTTTTTTCTATTACATAATAAGCGTACTGAACTCCTTATTTCACTGGTATGGGATCAGGCTAAGTTTAAAAGGTTTTCTTAAGGTTATATTTTAAAAATTAAGCAAATAATACAATTCTATAATTCCAAAAGCTTTGAAACCATGTGTTCATGTGGCAGAAATTCATTTGATGGCCAGACCTATCCTGAACTAACATGTGGCTATTTATAATCTTTGTTTCTTTAACTTTCACACATTCCCCAAACAATCCTGCAAAGCCCTTGGCCTCATTCTCATCGGCTTCAGTGGAATCATCCACCCACCCCTAAGCCAGTCACAGATGCTCACTGAAATGGCTTACTCTGATGGGTGTGCCTAAGTCTGGGCCATTCCCTGTGTCCTGGTAGGAAATGGGGAGGGCACATTGATTGGCCAGACTTTAATTACTTGTCCACCCAGAGCCCACCCAGGTCATGTGGAAGAGGAGATTAGGAGTAGCTTGGATGCTATTTCCAGAGAGGGTGGGGGACTTTGGGCTGGCAAAAACACCAGGTGATTGAGCTGTTTGTGGCCCACTTTGCTGTCTTTCAGGTGACTTGTACACCCAGGCTGCAGAGGCAGCAATGGAAGCCATGAAGGGCCGGCTGGCCAACCAGTACTACGAGAAGGCGGAAGAGGCATGGGCCCAGATGGAGCAGTGATGTGACGGGAAAATCCCTGTGTCTGTGGGCCAGTCCCAAGCAAAAGGATAAGGGGGAAAAAGATCTACTGACTTACAGAAGAGTTAGGGGTTGTTTTGGGGAAATGGGCAAGTATTTTTAGTGTGTTATAAATCGACTTTCTTATGTCATTTTTTGACTCTTGAAAATGTCTTTGCTATCAGCAAAGACACTACAGCTGTCCCCTAGGACAGGATTTTGGGGGGCAGGGATTGAAAAAGCAGCCTAATGAACCAGTATATTGTTTTGAGGTTCTTTTGTATTTTTGTCATGAAATGTAAGAAAGTGGTTTTCTGCCTTGGTATATATTGAGGCTTTGCTCACTGATGCTTTCAGGCTGGACTAGGCCCACAGAACCCATGTTTCCTGAGTTGGATTGGGAACATATTGCTGCATATAAACTCTCCATGGGGTTGTGTATTGTCATGACTAAGTGCAAAGCCACCCTTCTCAGCATTTGGAAGTATGCTTGGTGGTACAACACCCTTGCTGCTTCTGCCATGGAGGAAGGATGCACACTGATTGTTTCCTCATCTTTTAGTTTAATTTTCTTCCTGAAAAGCAACTGACTTCATGGAATACAGCCAAATTCCATTTTTAAGCATGCTTTCCACAAAAAGCTTTATAAAACAGGTTTGGTGTTTGTACGCACACTTACTACCTCTGACTCTTCTGCCAGCTAGTGTGAAGGTGGGTGTGCCTCAAGACTTTTACATGGAAGGACAGTGGTTTGGCATGGTGAAGCCTCTCCTCCAAGTAGAAATCTCAGTGGCAACATCCACAACATGACTCAAGTACGCCTTGTATAGGACTTCTTCATGTTTTCTTAGTGCCTGATGTTCCACCCTCATCCTTCGCATTTTCTGTTTGAAGCCAGGCTGATTTCCTAGTAATTCACAGCAGGATGCTTTCAGCAGCAGTCCGTTGAGATGGATTTACCTCATTTGAGAATGAGAGGTCAGGAACTGACTCTAAACATTCATTAATTCTAGTAGTTTCCACTAGGCCAGGCCATGGTTAATTGTACATAATGAGCTTTTTCTTTAAAAGAAATTCAACTAATACCAGTGTGATCCAGTTGTTATTTCAGATATAGCAAAGAAAACAGACTGCTTTGATCAACCCCAAGTGATTAAGGAGCTTCTCTTTCTTTGTGTAAAATCAGAGTGTGACATACAAATGATTTTTACTTGTTCATTGAAAGAGGTCCTTGCTGTGGAGCTATGAACCTGTGCAAGCATTAGGTTCCAAAGTCCAAAATGTGCCCTAAAGGGAAAAATATCAGGCAGAGCTAAAAAAAATCACCCTTGAGAAGTCCTTTAGAGTATCTATAAATTACAGTATCCCTTATTTGTATGTAGACTCTTCACAGCTGGTTTCCTCTAGAAGTTAGAAGTGATCATTCTTTCTATCTGTGATAGACCAGGTGGTTTTTGTTTTAAACCAGTGCATACAGTTAAATTGCATATGTTAAATGTAAGCTACAAGCAAAGTATTGTGACTTTTTAAAGTAATCAAGCCTTCAAACAGTCCATGCCTTTTTGTTGTCATCAATTTAGCCAGTCTGCTCTTTCTCTCTGAGACTTTATTAGGTACATCATTTGTTCCCTATCTATCTCATTTCTTAGTTATGCATACATGCTTTTCTTTAACACAGGCATTGGCAAACTTTTTTGTAAAGAGCCAGAAAGTAAGTAGTTCAGGCTCTGTGGGCTATGTGGGCTCTTTAGTGGCTGAGCCTTGCTGTGATAAAGCAGAAGCAGCCATGGACAACACCTAAACGAGTGGGCGTGGCTGGTGTTCCAATAAATCTTTACTGCAAAAGCAGGTGGCCTGCCTGGGCTTGCAGTTTTCCAACCCTGCTCTAATCCTGACTGAGAGTGTTTGTATTAAACTGTGGGTATGAGCTATCTCAATTTTCTGGCCTCTAGAGCTCAGACACACCACGCAGTGGCACAGAGTAGGCGCTCAATAAATGTGGGAACAAATGGAGAGCCACCCTTAGTCATGGCACCTCCTCTTTGTAGCTCTGGTTCCTCCCGCCAGTCAGTGACTCATGGTCTGAATTGGCTTGAACCACCCCCCGCCCCGCATTTCCACACACCCATGTGGCCTTAATGCCAGCAGCTGGTGCCCTGTCCTCCAGGACATTGTGATGATCTGTGTGTAGAGTAAGCAAATTTTTTTAAGGACCATTGAGAATAAAATAATCTATAGGCTGTTGAAATCCTTCTGAGCCAACAAAAGAACTTACTCCACCTTCAGAACCTGGTTTTGTGCCTTCTAAAGTTTGTCAGCATTTTTCTTCATGAATGCTGAGTATGCACTCCTACTCCACCCCCCCCCCCCCCCCCCCCAAAATAACCNCTACTCCACCCCCCCGCCCCCCCCCCCAAATAACCAGCACAGTCCAGACCCAACTGGGAAAATATCAGAGACTGTCTTCAAATCTTCAAGTGCAAGAAGTAGGTGAATGTCTGTGAGATTAGATAAGGAGAATTGGAGATTTCATCTGGTACCTTTAATCACAGATAGAGAAATTGAGGTTCAGAAAGGTAGAATCTTTCACAGGGATAGTAATGGTTAGTCACTAAGCTAGAGTTGAGATTTGAGAGCTGCTGTTATTTAGAGGATCCTGGGAATAAAGTTTAAAGTTAAACTGGACTGTAATGTCCCTTTCAGTTTTGCTATAGGTGGGGGTTGGGGGGGAAGCTTTATGAATGTGAAAAAGAAAAAAATCCTGAACTTTGGTGCATCTGCATATTCCTCTTCCCTCCCCCTCCTGCTGAGGCACTGTGGGAATTTATCATGAAATGCCACCTTCATGATCCAGCCAGATAAACTACACTTTTACTATTTTATTAACTTCATTCCCCTCCCCTACCCCTACCCTTCTGTTTGCAGTACTCAACATGTTTTACCAATTAGCAAATGTTTACACAAGAATATGCAGTTTGTGTGGGGGAAAGGAGACAAAATATGCA
This sequence comes from Sturnira hondurensis, assembly GCF_014824575.4. Classification (NCBI taxonomy): domain Eukaryota; kingdom Metazoa; phylum Chordata; class Mammalia; order Chiroptera; family Phyllostomidae; genus Sturnira; species Sturnira hondurensis. The sequence goes on along the minus strand of NW_028089844.1, from coordinate 11,740 downwards.
TACTATCTGTGTGGATTTGTGCCTATTATTCATGTTTCTAGTTTCTGGCATAACTGTTAGAGAAGGTGGGCACTGGATGGGACCAAGAGAAGTAGCTTTTGGTATAGATTTATCTTTGCATATGTATTAAATTTCATTTCATGTTTCCAAATAAAGTGGTTTCTTCCCTTCCAGTCTCAAATTCAAATGTCTCGTGGTAGCAAACAAGTGGAGGAGCTGGCTGGAGGCAGAGGTGAACTGGAGGGTCCCATATGAAAGGGGATTCAGCTCCGAATCATTGTTGCCATGGAGAATGTGGGACCATTCTCCCACACACGGGGCAATGTGCCCCATTTTCTGGTTTTTCAAGAACTGTTGAAAATTGGACTTTTTAATTCAGGGTCTTCTGATTTTTGACATTACTAATCAGTTCTGAATTTTTTAAAAAGCCTTCTAGATTGCCCTGACCAATGTGGCTCACGTGGTTGGAGTGTAAGTGCAACCAAAAGGTTGCATGTTCTAGTTCCCATCATTTACCTAGGTTGTGGGTTGGATTCCCGGTCCCAGTGCCTGTGTGGGACAGCCTATGGATGCTTCTCCCTTGCACTGATGTTTCTCACTCTTCCTTCCTCTCTCTAAAAGCAACGGAAAAGGTGTCTATGGGTGAGGATTTAAAAAAAAAGCTGCCTTGGCTGGTGTGGCTCAGTGGATTGAGTGCCAATCTGCAAACTAAAAAGTTGCCAGTTCAATTTCCAGTCAGAGCACATGCCTGGATTGCAGGCCAGGTCCCTGGTTGGGGGAATGTGAGAGGCAACCAATAAATGTACCTCTTGCACGTCAGTGTTTCTCTCTTTCTCCCTCCCCCACTTTCTAAAAATAAATAACCATGATCTTTAAAAAAAAAAAAAACCTTTCCAGATTTAGCCCTTATGCTCTCCTTCTGCTATAGATAAAGTATATGAGCCTCTCTTTTTTCTTGATTTTTCTCAGCTATAAAGCAGAAAGAATAATCTTTACCGTTATGGAGTTGTCATCAACTTCAAAGAAGAGTATGCATATTAAAGATGTTTTGTCATCCAAAGCTTGAGAAAATCTTGACTATAGGTATGATCATTTGGTTTCAAGCTGATGATTTTTTAAATTTTATTTATTTATCTTTAAAGGGAAAGGGAAGGATAGAAATATCAATGTATGGTTGCCTCTCGTGAGTCCCCTGCTGGGAACTGGCCTGCAACCCAGGCATGTGCCCTGACTGGGAATCAAACCGCGATCGTGTCGTTCGCAGGCCCGCGCTCAATCCACTGAGCTGCACCAGCCAGGGCTGATGATTTTTTAATGTTAGGAAATTTGAACATTAGCATAGCTGTGAAGGTAGGTTGAAGACACATAATTACATGAGAAGAAAGATTGTGTTAATGTCATAAGCCCAAGAGGCATCAACAGCAACGAAGTTGCTGTTGCAGTCTTCAAGAAGACTGAATCTGAGGTCAGCAGTGAGGAAATTTGACAAACAATACCGTTTTCATCACTGAAGAACCCCCCAAAGCTGAGGCATTGGCAAGAGAAACTGTCTTCATTCCAGATGGAGAAATGAAATGGAGCTAAAACTCTAGGGTCAATTGAAAAACTATTAAAGCGTCTGCCCTGACTGGTGTGGCTCATGTTACTGGGGAGACCCAAGTCAGAGGCTTCCCTTCTTGGTTCTTGCCGTGCTTGTAAGAGAATTCAAGTGAGAGGCAACATGTATAGTGGAAATGAAATAGCAAGTTTATTTATGAAATACCTTGAGCAGAAAGGCTACAAGTGGGCACAGCTAATCTGAATGCCTGACTATTTGGGCCTCAGCAATTATGTATATACTTTAGCTAGCTTCTAGATACCCCTCCTTCTCCCCCTTTTAGACTTTGGGATCAATATACACTTACAAGTGTTTTCTTTCTCAAAGGCTTTCTGTCTTAGTAGAATTGCTACAGAGGCTCCCTTTCCCAGCACAGGGTCTCATGGACTCCCCTGCTTCTGCTCTATTTTTGCTTATAATGTTCAGAAAGCCTGGCAATCTTATTGGAGCAGACTCAGGACTGCTCAGTTAATGCATGAGACATGTCTCCCTCCTGCTTCCTGCCTTGGTTTACTATCCAGCCTAACAGGTCACTTGGTTGGGCATCATTCAGCAAAGCAAAAGGTATTTGGTTCAATTCCAGGGCAGGGCATGTGCCTGAGTTGCAGGTTTGGCCCCTGGTGGGCATGCCTACAAGAGGCAAAAGATCAATGTTTTTCACATCAATGTTCCCCTCCCTCTCTCCCTCCCTTCTCCTCTTTCTAAAGATAAATTCTTTTTTTAAAAAAGGTAAAGACACTATTAAAGCATCCATCAAACTGCTAGACCTGCCCCCTGTATAGCCATCTAGTCCGCTGCCTCTCCAGTAGCCTGAAGAAGCTAGGACACCAGACACATTAGAAGCTACAGTACTGAAAGAAGGGATAAGTGGGAGTTTCCACGTGGGATTTAGAGGCTCCTCCAGACTTTTTCCCCCTGTGCTCCCAGGCACTGGTAACCTGACTTTGACCTCCCTGACAGAAGACCAACAATTGAAATCTCTAGGGGACCTTACCAGCATAAGATAAAAGACTGAAAGATGCCGCCTGTTAATGAAACAGGCTGGCCAGAGCGTCATACAGATTTCTCAGCCACCAGGTCCTGCTCTTGCCCACAGAGACTTCCCATTCTTAGGAGAGCCCAATTCTTAAACTTGAAAAAGCAACCAGCCAAATGTCCATGTGTAAGGAAAACACTTCATATAAAGCAACGGAAGAAAATGTCTTGGAGGACTCTACTCAGGGAGAACAGAACTGTAAAAATAAAGGTTATTAATGTCCTTGGGTAGGATAGGGCATCCATGGACACAGCACAAGTGCTCTTGTAAATGAAAGGTACCCACAAAAATGAGTAACAATATGAAGGTTGGAAAATAGTGGAGGAAATCTCCCGGGGGAAAAAAAAGATGAAAAATAGAGAAAATTCTAGGAGTCGGAGGAATAGGAAATCTTGGCTGCACAGTTATAGAATAAAGACATTTTTAGACATGTAAAGTCTCAAAAAAGTAGTATCTCCTGTACCGTTTCTCCATAAGATACTGAAGGATTTGCTGTCAAATGAGGGCCAGAATGGGGAGCGGGGGACTAACAAGAAATGCATATCATCCAGCAGAAGAGTGAGGCCTAGCCTGGTGCCCAGATGAGGGTGAAGGGTGATGCCTTAAACCTAGAGTTTACTACCCCTGCCAGGAGGGTTTAGGAGAAAAGTCTTCCAAGAAGCTGAAGCCATATACACTTCATGTATATGTGTGTCCACAATTTGAAAATTGAATTAGGGACAAATTTCTAGAAATTAGGTAAGTATTTTTAAAAGGCAATTGTTAAAAATAGACAAGCCCTGACTGCTGTGGTTCAGGTAGTTGTGTGTCATCCTGCAAAGCAAAAGGTCACTAGTTTGATTCCTGGCCAGGGCACATGCCTGGGTTGTGGGCCTGTCCCCGGTTGGCGTGTGAGAGGCAGCCAGTTGATGTTTCTCTCCCTCTCTCCCTTCCCCTCTCTAAATAAATAAATAAATAAATAAAATCTTAACAATTCAATTGTGTCTTAGATTCAATAAAACACAGTGCATAATACATGAATTATTACTATAATGAATTTTTAACTTAGCAAATTTAGTATTTTTAATTCTTAGTATTTTAAATCCTTAATTTGATAATTTTATCAAAGTTGTACATGTGTCTAGTATCAATTCTACAAAGCTTGCTATCAGAATGATCAGTATGCATACCACTTCCACCCCAGGCAACCACTTCCAACATTTAGCTGATTCTTTTGGTATTTATCTTCATATGTCTGAACAATCTACTTATGTTGCTTTTTTATTTTCCTTTCAATTGCAGGCATTCTCTATTGATTCCTACTAGGAAATATAAGAATTTAACTCTACTCACCACACCTCCACCATCATAAACATTCCCATCACCCCAACCCTACTCACAGAGTTATACTGCAATTTCATTTGAGTGATAATCAGTAAATGCTATTCCCTAAGCTTGATCTTAGCTATACACTCAAACTATAATTATTTTTTCTTTTCTGGAAAATTTTGTTTACTTTTATAAAACATGCTTTTATTATTTTTTAGAGAGAGGGGAAGAAGGGAGGGAGAAAGAGAGGGAGAGATGTGAGAAAGAAACTTCAGTGGCTACCTCTCATGCAACCAGTGACCTTTCAATTTTCTTGATGACACCCAACCCGCCAAGCCACACTGGTCAGGGCCACAATTGGTCTTATGATGAACCATTATTTTATGTATTAATTAAAAAACTGAAAATAGCCTTGGCCACTGTGGCTCTGTTGGTTGAAGCATTGTCCTGTACACCAAAAGGTTGGGGACTCAATCCCCAGGTGGGGTGCATATGGGAGGTTGTCCAGTCAATGATTCTCTTTCACATTTATGTTTCTCTCTATTTCTCTCCTTTCCTTTCTCTCCAGAATCAATAAACATTTTAAGTATATTTTATTTACTATGCTATTACAGCCATCTCATTTTTTTCTCCCCTTTATGCCCCTCCACCCTGCACCACCCCTTCCACCATCATTCCCCCACTTTAGTTCATGTCCATGGGTCATACATATAAGTTCTTTGACTTCTCCATTTCCCATACAAATGGTAGGTCTATTTTGTTCCTATACTATTCTTAACCTCCTCCTGTCTATTTTGTACCTACCATTTATGCTTTTTATTCCCTGTACCCTTTCCCCCTTCCTCCCCTCTCCTCCTCCCCACCAATAACCCTCCATGTGATCTCTATTTCTGTGAATCTTCCAGTTCTAGTTGTTTGCTTAGTTCATTTTTGTTTTTTAGGTTCAGTTGTTGATGGTTGTGAGTTTGTTGTCATTTTACTGTTCATATTTTTGATTATCTTCTTTTTCTGAGATAAGTCCCTTTAACATTTCATATAATAAGGGCTTGGTGATGATTAACTCCTTTAACCTGACCTTATCTGAGAAGTGCTTTATCTGTCCTTCCATTCTAAATGAAAGCTTTGCTGGATAGAGTAATCTTGGCTGTGGGTCCTTGTTTTTCATGACTTGGAATACTTCTTTGTAGCCCCTTCTTGCCTGTGAGGTTTCTTTTGAGAAATCAGCTTATGGTCTTCTGGGAACTTTTATAGGTAACAGTCTCCTTTTCTCTTGCGTTTAAGATTCTCTCCTTATCTTTAATCTCAGGTAATGTAATTATCGTGTGCCTAGGTGTGTGCTTCCTTGGGTCCAACTCTTTTTGGACTCTGAGCTTCCCGGACTTCCTGGAAGTCTATTTCCTTTGCCAGAGTGGGGAAGTTCTCCATCATTTTTTTTCAAATAAGTTTTCAATTTCTTGTTCTTCCTTTTCTCCTTCTGGCACCCCTATGATTCGGGTGTTGGAATGTTTAAAATTGCCTCAGGAGGTTCCTCAGCCTCTCTTCACCTTTTTGAATTCTTGTGTCTTCATTCTGTTTTGGCTGAATGTTTATTTCTTCCTTCTGCTCCAAACCATTGATTTGAGTCCCGGTTTCCTTTCCTTCACTGTTGGTTCCCTGTACATCTTCCTTTGTTTCACTTTTCATAGCCTTCACTTTTTCTTCTATTTGGTGACTGTACTCAACCTTTTATGTGAGCATCCAGATTACCGGTTTTTTTTAACTCTGCATCTGATAGGTTGACTATCTCTTCATTGCTTAGTTCTATTTTTTCTGGGTCTTTGATCTGTTCTTTCATTGGGGCCATATTTCTTTGTCTGGGTGCGCCTGTTATATAGTAAGGGGTAAAGCCTTAGATACTTGCTAAGGTGGGACAACCCAGGTCGCTGCATTGTGGCACTGTATGTGGGGTAGTGGTTGAGGGGAACACTGCTGCTTGCTCATCTCCCCATTGACTTTCAGTCACTTCCTCCATTACTCACAAGCAAATTGGGTCCTTCTGGTCCTGGTTCTTAGGTGGGTGGGTTTGTGCACATTCTAGGACCCTGTGGTCTCTCCAATAAACTCTCCTGTGAGGCTGGGAGTTTCTACTGCCACCTCACCCCCCACAGATTTTTTCAGTCAGAAGTTTTGAGGCTTTATTCCCTCATGCTGGGACCCAGGGTTGTGTGGTCTATCTCACTCTTCAGTTCTTCCTCTCAGCTTATCTGCACACAAATGTGGGACTGCCTCACTTCGTCCACCAGCTGCCACCTTGTTGGGAGTCCTCTCCACTGCAGCCATCCATCTCTGCCCCTCCTAGCAGAATGGATGAATGTTTCCTCTTTAACTCCTTGGTTGTCAGACTTCCATACAGTTCAATTTTCTGGTAGTTCTGGTTATTTTTGTTTTTAAATTTGTTGTCATTCTTTTGGTTGTGTGAGGAGGCAAGGTGTACCTACCTACATCCCCATCTTGGCTTGAAGTCCTTCTATAAACATTTTGGGGGGGCATAACAATCCCATGTATAACATGCACAAAAGTATGGGTGTGCAGTATACATGGCAAATAAGCATATTTTTTAAATATTATTTTTAATATATTTTATTGATTATGCCATTACAGTTGTCCCATTCCCCCCTTCACTCCCCTCCACACTGCACACCCTCCTCCACCATTCCCCCTCTTTCGTTCATGTCCATGTGTCACCAGTTCTTTATATTCTGTATTTCCCATAGTATTCCTGCTCTCCCCCCTGTCTATTTTCTACCTACCATCTATGCTACTTATTCTCTGTACCTTCTCCGCCCTTCTCCTCCTCCCACTCCCCTGTTAATAACCCTCCATGTGATCTCCATTTCTATGTTTCTGCTCCTGATCTAGCTATCCTCTTAGTTTGCTTTTGTTTTAGGTGTGGTTGTTAATAACTGTGAGTTTGCTGTCCTTTCACTGTTCATATTTTTCATCTTCTTTTTCTTAGATAAGTCCCTTTAACATTTCATATAATAACGGCTTGGTGATGATGAACTTCTTCAATTGGACCTTATTTGAGAAGCACTTTATCTGCCCTTCCATTCTAAATGAAAGCTTTGCTGGATAGAGCAATCTTGGCTGTAGGTCTTTGGATTTCATGACTTGGAATACTTCTTTCCAACCCCTTCTCGCCTGTCCCTTTTGAGAAACCCGCTGACCATCTGATGGGAACTCCTTTGTAGGTGACTGTCCCTTTATCTCTTGCTGCTTCTAGAATTCTCTTTCATTTTAATCTTGGCTAATGTAATTATGATGTGCCTTGGTGTGTTCCTTCTTGGGTCCAATTTCTTTGGGACTCTCTGAGCTTCTTGGATTTCCTGGAAGTCTATTTCCTTTGCCAGACTGGGGAAGTTCTCCTTTATTATTTGTTCAAGTAAGTTTTTCACTCATGGCTGTACCTCTTCCCCTTCTGGTACCCCTATAATTCGGATGTTGGAACATTTAAATATGTCCTGGAGGTTCCTAAGCCTCTCCATTTTTTTAAAAAATTTTTATTTATTTATCTTCAGAAGGGAAGGGAAGGAGAGAAGGAGAGAAATATCAATGCATGGCTGCCTCTGGTGCATCCCCTGCTGGGAACTGGCCTGCAACCCAGGCATGTGCCCTGACTGGGAATTGAACTGTGATTGTGTGGTTCGCAGGCCCGCGCTCAATCCACTGAGCTACACCAGCCAGGGCGCCTCTCCATTTTTTTAATTCTTGTTTCTTCCTTCTTTTCTGTTTGGTTGTTTCTTTCTTCCTTCTGGTCCACTCCCATGATTTGAGTCCCAGTTCTCTTTCCATCACTATTGGTTTCTTGTGCATTTCCATTCATTTCGATCAGTTTATCTTTCATATGTTCCTCTAATTTGTGGCTAAAATCAACCAGTTCTGTGAGCATCCTGATCACCAGTATTTTGAACTGTGCATCTGAAAGATTGGCTATTTCTTGGTCACTTAGAATTATAGGCTCTGGGGCTTTGAGCTGTTCTTGAGTCATGATGTTTGGTCTGTTTGCACCTTTATTGTATGAGGGGCAGAGCCTTAGGTGTTCACCAGGGCCGGGCGACCCAGTTGCTGGGTTGTGATGCGGTCTGGCTGAATGGTTTGTTGTTGTTGGACTTCTGTACAGTTCAATATTCACTGTTTTGGCTGCGTTTTTGTTTCTAAAACTTTGCTGTTTTTAAATTTAGTTGTGGGAGGGGGCACAGTGTTTCCACCTACACCTCCATCTAAATAAGCATATTTTTAATAAACTGAAAATAAATTGTATGTCATTGATCATAAGATGCAGGTCAGTTTTAGAGATACTGAAATGTGGGGAAAATGTGTCTTAGAAACAATGATATATAATATGTCAAACATTGGCCTGGGCATATACAATTATTTCTAACCCTGAAACAAACCTTGTTATTAATTGTGACCATTTTTCAAATGGAGCTTAAAGTGGTCCCATATAAAGTGGTCCCAAGGATTTGACAAGAATGTTTTCATTAATCAAAGAGGAAAGTTGGAGGTTTGAAGATCACATATCATCATAGTTCTGACATAATGCCAACAGATGCATTATTCCCATGCCCTTCTGGAGACACTTCTGGAGACACCAGGAGTTTGTTTGCAGTGCTAAAATCTAAAGAAATTGATGGAGGGTGCCCCCCGTCTCGGAGCCTGTTACTTAACTGGACTCAACACAGCAAATCTCATTTACATCTGACAACTTAGATCGAACTTTGAGTGGAGAAGGTGTAAGATGATAAAATGACCCAGTTTACCAGAGAACATTGTAGTTCACATCTTTGAATTAAGCATTTGTTTCAGGAATAAAGTACACTGGTAACCCTGCTAAGGGTGTGTGCTCTGCATACAACTAAAGTGTGTGTCCTCTGCAAGAACAAATTTCCTTTGGGAGAGGCCTAGGTGATCAGGTGGGTTTCTTGGTTGCAGGTAGCAGAAATAAAGGCTGGTTAACTTTATCAAAGAAGCCATTTGGGGGGAAGAAAGTAGTTTACAGAATGGGAGGTAAGAGTGGAAGAGTTAGGCCTTAGAAAATGAGGTGCTAGGACAAGTGTGGAGATCTATGTAGGAAGCAAAATGTCACATACAGCCTAGAAGTTCTCTTCATGGCTCTGCCATTGGGCCAAATCCTCAGGCGTCCAGATTCAGACCAGGACAAAGCCTCTGACTGGCCATATTTAGATCTTGTACCTCTCCCCTGAGTGCTTTAATTGACAGTTTCTCTAGGACCACAGGGAGAAGTGTTTCCTCAAAGTAAAAATCAGTATTGGCAATAGAAAATGGGGGAAAGGCTTCTGGGAAGGCAAAAATAAGATTCCCATTCAAAGAGAGTATTCCTTTTAGAAAGGTAAAGGACACAGAAGAAAATTTTTAGATGGTTTGGTTGCAAAATTTGATTACAGTCTTGTTGCAGTGTAAACCCTCCTGGAGGGAATTCAAAGATTCACATTTGACAGGGAAATTTTCAAAAAAATTATTTTTTACTGCAGTCTCATCTACATAGAATAAATTGCACAATCTTAAGCATACAGCTTGATAAAAAAAATTTTATTTAAAAATTTTTTTATTTACTTATTTTTAGAGGGGAAGGGAAAGAGAGGGGGAGACAAATATTGATGTATGGTTGCCTTTCGTGGGTCTGCTGCTGGGAACTGGCTGGCAACCCAGACATGTGCCCTGACTGGGGATCGAACCACAATCCTCTGGTTTGCAGGCCAGCACTCAATCCTCTGAGGTACACCAACCAGGGACGCTTGATAAATTTTTGAACATATGCAGCACCCCAGAAAGCTCTCTCAGGTCTCCTCTCAAGCAACGTGCCCCTACCTTGCCCTGCATAAGGTAACCATTCTTTAGATCTTTATCTTGGTAGAAATATTTTATAGGACAAGAGAATGATTACATTAAAAGGAAAAGAAAAGAATGTGTTACAACACCCCAACAGCCTAGGGGCCTCACAACAATCCTTCCCACCTTTTCTAAGCCAATTATAATCCAATAAAAACTCAAAGCCCCCACCCCTCAACGCTGGTGTAACTCTCCATAGCCCCTCTCTCTCCTTTCTTGGAGAGGGAATAAAAACTTTATTCTCTACACTTTGTTCTCTTGTGAATTCTTTCACAGCCAGCATCACCAACCACCCTAACACAATTTGCCAAAATGTACAGTCCTTCCTGGTACTAGAGCACCATGACTAGATCAATGAATGCTTCCATTGATCTTAATGACTATTCCTCATTTAGCCTTAAACCCCACCCCCACGGCCTGTATCCCCAATAGATGGCTACTTCTGCATTTTAAAAAATTCCTTTAAAAGCAACAAACTCTCCTAGTACAGTGAAATCTTTGCATATCAACACTTATGGTAAAAGTAAATGGAGAAATAAGACAGCTTAAGAAAGAACTGAAGAGAAGGAGAAATATGGAATGCCCAAATATTAGGGTGTATGCCAACTGGATATTAACCAGAAACTTCAATATAACACCTTCTCATTCTTTTTTAAATTTTATTTTTCCTGCATGTAACAATTTAATATAAACAACTTAAATGTCCATTTTCATAGCATGTAATAGGTTAGATCTATATGTGTCATAACAGACCTCAAAAATGCAAGGTTGGAGCAGTAAAACAAGCTGTAGAATGATATTGGTGCAATGTGGGAATGTTGATGTAAATGAAACACATATAAAAGACCATGCAATACATTAGACATATATACACATGGAAGTATAAGAAATGAATTGGAAGGACACATGAAATTTATGATAATACTTATAAGTAGGGGAGGATGTTTGAGAAGGGGGCTTTTTATTTGTAATGGTCTAATAATAATTTTAACGAATTTTTAAAAAGATAACATATCATTCCCTGTGTAACTTTAAATAAAAAGTATACACATAGGAAAACAATTGGTGATGAGAATACAGATGATTATTTTTTCTTTGTACTTTTTCTGTATTTTAAACATCTATATACATCACCATGGACAGACATTTTTAAATAATAGGAGTGATTATTTTTAAATAGTAGGGTGAAAAAACAGTCAATTACATAATAGTATGAAAATGTTTATGTAAAAAAACATAATAAAAACAACTATTTTCTACGAATACATATATCCATATGAATTCACAGCAAAAGATAGAGGACATATACTAAGCCGATAATAATGGTTATCTTTATGGAGGGGCTTAGTTATGATCGGGGTCCAGGGTTTTAACATTTTGCAATAATTCACGTATTATTTGTGCCCAGACCCTTTCGAAGTCCTGGAGTTTGCGGGAGGGGGGCGATTACTGCCAGAATCCATCATTTCTCCCTGAGATTTTTACCGGAGTTCTGTGGGTTAACCTGAGGTCCCCAGGTTAAACCCCCTACTCAGAATACAGATTCTTAAACTGCTTTTCGCTCTAAAACCCATTTGGAGCAAGTCTGGGTTTAAAAATTTGAGCAGATATTTTATTTTAATTACTTGGCATATAAGAACTATTTGTATCAAAATTAAATAAAATACATATTAGATGATGGTGAAATTATGCCACAATTTCTTCTAAAGTTGTTAAGTAGCTCTTTGGATAATGTTCTGCAAGTCATGGTAGCGTGGCCGAGCGGTCTAAGGCGCTGGATTAAGGCTCCAGTCTCTCCGGGGGCGTGGGTTCGAATCCCACCGCTGCCAAAAGCAGAAGTTTTTGTCCCTACCGCCTTCGCCTTCGCGCCACACTATTTTTCGTGGTTTCCCGATATATTAACGCCCTCT